>NC_092733.1:18956378-19206138 GCF_047496885.1 Scyliorhinus torazame
GGTCAACCAACACAGTACATTGTGCATCCTTTACACAACATTATAACAATACAGATAATAATGACCTTTTTTATTTAAACAAGAACAAAAAAAAAAAAAAAAAAAAAAAAAAACAACAACAAATAAATAAATATTAAATAACAAAAATAAAAACTAGCCCTAATTGGTAACTGCCTTGTCTCAGGCCACCCCCCCCCCCCCCCCCACCCCCCACCCCCCAAGTTCTGGGCTGCTGCTGCTGCCTTCTTTGTTCTCCCCTATCTATCTTTCCGCAAGATATTCGACGAACGGTTGCCACCGCCTTGTAAACCCTTGAGCCGACCCCCTTAGGACGAACTTAATCCGCTCTAACTTTATGAACCCCGCCATATCATTTATCCAGGTCTCCACCCCCGGGGGCTTGGCTTCTTTCCACATTAGCAATATTCTGCGCCGGGCTACTAGGGACGCAAAGGCCAAAACATCGGCCTCTCTCGCCTCCTGCACTCCCGGCTCTTGTGCAACCCCAAATATAGCCAACCCCCAGCTTGGTTCGACCCGGACTCCTACTACTTTCGAAAGCACCTTTGTCACCCCCATCCAAAACCCCTGTAGTGCCGGGCATGACCAAAACATATGGGTATGATTCGCTGGGCTTCTCGAGCACCTCGCACACCTATCCTCCACCCCAAAAAATTTACTGAGCCGTGTTCCAGTCATATGTGCCCTGTGTAATACCTTAAACTGAATCAGGCTTAGCCTGGCGCACGAGGACGACGAGTTTACCCTGTTTAGGGCATCTGCCCACATCCCCTCCTCAATCTCCTCCCCTAGCTCTTCTTCCCATTTCCCTTTTAGTTCGTCCATCATAGTCTCCCCTTCGTCTCTCAATTCCCTATATATATCCGACACCTTACCGTCCCCCACCCATTTCTTTGAGATGACTCTGTCCTGCACCTCTTGTGTCGGGAGCTGCGGGAATTCCCTCACCTGCTGCCTCGCAAAAGCCCTCAATTGCATGTACCTGAATGCATTCCCTTGGGGCAACCCATATTTCTCGGTCAGCGCTCCCAGACTCGCAAACTTCCCATCCACAAATAGATCTTTCAATTGCGTTATACCTGCTCTTTGCCACATTCCATATCCCCCATCCATTCCCCCCGGGGCAAACCTATGGTTGTTTCTTATCGGGGACCCCCCCAGTGCTCCGGTCTTTCCCCTATGTCGTCTCCACTGTCCCCAAATCTTCAGTGTAGCTACCACCACCGGACTCGTGGTATAGTTCCTTGGTGAGAACGGCAATGGGGCTGTCACCATAGCCTGCAGGCTGGTCCCCCTACAGGACGCCCTCTCTAATCTCTTCCACGCCGCTCCTTCCTCCTCTCCCATCCACTTACTCACCATTGAAATATTAGCGGCCCAATAATACTCACTTAGGCTCGGTAGTGCCAGCCCCCCCCTATCCCTACTACGCTGTAAGAATCCCTTCCTCACTCTCGGAGTCTTCCCGGCCCAAACAAAACCCATAATACTCTTTTCTATCCTTTTGAAAAAAGCCTTCGTGATCACCACCGGGAGACACTGAAACACAAAAAGGAATCTCGGGAGGACCACCATCTTAACTGCCTGCACCCTCCCTGCCATTGACAATGCTACCATGTCCCATCTCTTGAAATCTTCCTCCATCTGTTCCACCAACCGCGTCAAATTTAGCCTGTGCAATGTGCCCCAATTCTTAGCTATCTGGATCCCCAGGTAACGAAAGTCTCTTGTTACCTTCCTCAACGGTAGGTCTTCTATTTCTCTACTCTGCTCCCCTGGATGCACCACAAACAGCTCACTCTTTCCCATGTTCAATTTATACCCTGAAAAATCCCCAAACTCCCCAAGTATCCGCATTATTTCTGGCATCCCCTCCGCTGGATCCGCCACATATAGTAGCAGATCATCCGCATATAAAGATACCCGGTGTTCTTCTCCTCCCCTAAGTATTCCCCTCCATCCCTTGGAACCTCTCAGCGCTATCGCCAGGGGCTCAATCGCCAGTGCAAACAGTAATGGGGACAGAGGACATCCCTGCCTTGTCCCTCTGTGGAGCCGAAAATATGCCGATCCCCGTCCATTCGTGACCACACTCGCCACTGGGGCCCTATACAACAGCTGCACCCATCTAACATACCCCTCTCCGAACCCAAATCTCCTCAACACCTCCCACAGATAATCCCACTCCACTCTATCAAATGCTTTCTCGGCATCCATCGCCACTACTATCTCCGTTTCACCCTCTGGTGGGGCCATCATCATTACGCCTAACAACCTCCGTATGTTCGTGTTCAGCTGTCTCCCCTTCACAAACCCAGTTTGGTCTTCATGAACCACCCCCGGGACACATTCCTCTATTCTCATTGCCATTACCTTGGCCAAGACCTTGGCATCTACATTGAGGAGGGAGATTGGTCTGTAGGACCCGCATTGTAGCGGATCCTTTTCCTTCTTTAAAAGAAGCGATATCGTTGCTTCTGACATAGTCGGGGGCAGTTTTCCCTTTTCCTTTGCCTCGTTGAAGGTCCTCGTCAGTAGCGGGGCGAGCAAGTCCAAATATTTTTAAAATTCAACTGGGAATCCGTCCGGTCCCGGGGCCTTTCCCGTCTGCATGTTCCTAATTCCTTTCACCACTTCTTCTACCGTGATCTGTGCTCCCAATCCCATCCTTTCCTGCTCTTCCACCTTGGGAATTTCCAGCCGATCCAAAAACTCCATCATTCTCTCCCTCCCATCCGGGGGTTGAGCTTCATACAATTTTTTATAAAATGTCTTGAACACTTCATTCACTCTCTCCGCTCCCCGCTCCGTCTCTCCATCTTCGTCTCTCACCCCCCCTATTTCCCTCGCTGCTCCCCTTTTCCTCAATTGGTGTGCCAGCAATCTGCTCGCCTTCTCTCCATATTCATACTGTACACCCTGCGCCTTCCTCCATTGTGCCTCTGCAGTGCCTGTGGTCAGCAAGTCAAATTCCACATGCAGCCTTTGCCTTTCCCTATACAGTCCCTCCTCCGGTGCTTCCGCATACTGTCTGTCCACCCTCAAAAGTTCTTGCAACAACCGCTCCCGTTCCTTACTCTCCTGCTTCCCTTTATGTGTCCTTATTGATATCAGCTCCCCCCCTAACCACCGCCTTCAACGCCTCCCAGACCACTCCCACCTGAACCTCCCCATTGTCATTGAGTTCCAAGTACTTTTCAATGCATCCCCTCACCCTTAAGCACACCCCCTCATCCGCCATTAGTCCCATATCCATTCTCCAGGGTGGACGCCCTCTTGTTTCCTCCCCTATCTCCAAGTCTACCCAGTGTGGGGCATGATCCGAAATGGCTATAGCCGTATATTCCGTTCCCCTCACCCTCGGGATCAATGCCCTACCCAACACAAAAAAGTCTATGCGTGAATAGACTTTATGGACATAGGAGAAAAACGAGAACTCCTTACTCCTAGGTCTACTGAATCTCCACGGGTCCACCCCTCCCATCTGCTCCATAAAATCCTTAAGCACCTTGGCTGCTGCCGGCCTCCTACCAGTCCTGGACTTCGACCTATCCAGCCTTGGTTCCAACACCGTGTTAAAGTCTCCCCCCATTATCAGCTTTCCGGTCTCTAGGTCTGGGATGCGTCCTAGCATTCGCCTCATAAAATTGGCATCGTCCCAATTCGGGGCATACACGTTTACCAACACCACCATCTCTCCCTGTAATTTGCCACTCACCATCACGTATCTGCCCCCGTTATCCGCCACTATAGTCTTTGCCTCGAACATTACCCGCTTCCCCACTAATATAGCCACCCCCCTGTTTTTTCGCATCCAGCCCCGAATGGAACACCTGCCCTACCCATCCTTTGCGCAACCTAACCTGATCTATCAGTTTCAGGTGCGTTTCCTGTAACATGACCACATCTGCTTTAAGTTTCTTAAGGTGTGCGAGTACTCGTGCCCTCTTTATCGGCCCGTTAAGCCCCCTCACGTTCCACGTGATCAGCCGAGTTGGGGGGCTTCCCCCCCCCCCCCCCCTTGCTGGTTAGCCATCATCTTTTTCCAGCTTCTCGCCCAGTTCCCACGCGGCTGTATTTCTCCCAGACGGTGCCCCCCCCGCCCATCCTTTCCCGCACCCACTCCCCCCTTTCCCCAGCAGCAGCAACCCAGTAATTCCCCCCTCCCCCCCCCCCCCCCCGCTAGACCCCCCGCTAGCGTAATTACTCCCCCCACGTTGCTCCCAGAAGTCAGCAAACTCTGGCTGACCTCGGCTTCCCCCCGTGATCACGGCTCGCCCCGTGCGGTGCCCCCTCCTTCCTGCTTCTCTATTCCCGCCATAATTATCATAGCGCGGGAACCAAGCCCGCGCCTCTCCCTCGGCCCCGCCTCCCATGGCCAACGCCCCATCTCCTCTCCCTCCCCACCTCCCCCCATCACCACCTGTGGGAGAAAGAAAAGTTACCATACCGCAGGATTAATCATACAATACAATCCCTCTTCGCCCCCCCCCCCCCACTCGTCCCACCACTTTGTCCAAACGTTCATTTTCGTAGTCCAATCATTCCAATTTTTCTTCTACAATAAAAGTCCACGCTTCATCCGCCGTCTCAAAGTAGTGGTGCCTCCCTTGATATGTGACCCACAGTCTTGCCGGTTGCAGCATTCCAAACTTTATCTTTTTTTTGTGAAGTACCGCTTTGGCCCGATTAAAGCTCGCCCTCCTTCTCGCCACCTCCGCACTCCAATCTTGATAGACGCGGATCACCGCGTTCTCCCATTTACTACACCGAGTTTTCTTCGCCCATCTAAGGACCATTTCTCTATCCTTAAAACGGAGAAATCTCACCACTATGGCTCTGGGAGCTTCTCCTGCTCTCGGTCCTCGCACCATAACTCGGTATGCTCCCTCCACCTCCAACGGACCCGTCGGGGCCTCCACTCCCATTAACGAGTGCAGCATCGTGCTCACATATGCCCCGACGTCCGCCCCCTCCACACCTTCAGGAAGGCCAAGAATCCTCAAGTTGTTCCTCCTTGCGTTATTTTCCAGTGCCTCCAACCTCTCCACAGATCGTTTCTGGTGTGCCTCCTGTATCTCCGACTTCACCACCAGGCCCTGTATATCGTTTTCATTCTCAGCTGCTTTCGCCTTCACGACCCGAAGCTCCTGCTCCTGGGGTCTTTTGTTCCTCTTTCAGCCTTCAATCGCCTGTAATATCGGGGCCAACAAACTCTTTCTTCATTTCCTTTTTTATCTCCTCCACGCAGCGTTTCAAAACTCTTGTTGTTCAGGGCCCCATATGAAACTGCCACCTTCCGACGCCATCTTGGTTTCTGCTTGCCTTCCTTGCCGTTGTTCCAAAGGATCCGCTGCAATCCGGCCACTTTCCTCTCCTTTTTCCATCCGTGTCCAGTGGGAACACCCTTCTGGTTTACCGCACGGTGTTTTCAGCCGTTAAAATTGCCGTTGGGGCTCCTATCAAGAGCCCAAAAGTCCGTTTCACAGGGAGCTGCCGAAACGTGCGACTCAGCTGGTCATCGCCGCACCCGGAAGTCCTAAGGAGCATTTCTGAAGTGTAGTCACTGTCAGGAGTCAATGTAGGACGCATGGCGGCCATTTTGTACACAGAAAGCTCCCACAAAGAGCATGGTGGCCATTTTGTACAAAGCAAACTCCCACAAAGAGCATGGTGGCCATTTTGTACACAGCAAACTCCCACAAAGAGCAAATTGACCTGATAATCTCTTTTAGTGGTGTAGGGATGCTAGATACTGGGCGGGACAACCAGGGAAAACTCCCCTGGGAAAAGCTCCTGTGGTACCTTTAATAATGACGCTTAGAGCGTAAACAGTAAAGAAGGCTTTAATAAACTAAGAACGAGACGTGTGCTAACAACTGCACTGCCCACAAGGCGGCCGCTTATATACGGCTCCCAGATGGGCGGAGCCAGAGGCGGAGTTCCCAGGGTTCCAAGCTCGGTCTTAAAGGGGACATCACCTTACATGATGACAAGGGTATAGTGTTACAGTAACCGTTCATCACAGCTCCTTTTCAAAGAGTGCCATTGGACTGTTTACAGCCGCTTGAGGTGGCAGATGAGGCCCTCGATTTAATGTCACATCAAAAAAGGGACTGCGGCCGCAAATTTCTGGCTCTTCTCACCAGCAGGATCATCCAGTCCTGACGGCGGCGACCGCCCTGCTCCTCTGACAGTGCAGCACTCCCTCGGCACTGCCACTGAGGTGTCGAGCTCGAGAACACGGTCCAACCTCTGGTGGGACTTGAACCCCCACAACCTTCCGCCTGAGGCCCAAACTGCTCCCAACTGAGTCGAGGCTGACACCTTGACTCGTAGCGCGTGAGCCCGATGGCCCTCGTGCATGGCAAGGGGGCGGGAGCTGTCTGAAATGAAAACCGCTACAACGCAGAGGGGATTACTTTCTCTCTTCTCTGTTTGCAGGGATAGGCGTGTGGAATCCGGCATTTGACATCACACCTCACAACCTCATCACTGCAGGGATCATTACCGAGTTTGGAGTTCATGATCCTCGAGAGCTTCGGAAAGTGCTGATTGATAACATCTCCTGACCCAAAGCACAGCTCGTACTGCACCCGCAGATAATGTGCCTCCTCTTTACGCTTTTCTATCATGTCGCGTCTCCCAACTTTTTTCTTTCACAATTCTGTGTAAATCTCCTGTTTTGTTTTTTGTCTCTCTTTGGTGGATTGGCGGCTCGCCACCCGGACTGTTGAATTTCAATAAAACTGATTTGGCACAGCACGGCCTGGATCACTTTTCCAGCGCAATGCCATGGTCGTTACAAAGAATAGAGGGCAACGAGAAAGGGCCATTCTGCCCGACCAGGCCATGCCGGCATTTATGCCTCACCCGAGCCTCCTCCTATCGTTCCTCGTCTGAACCTAACGTTGTGACCCTCCTGTTCCCTTTTCCCTCATAAGCCTGTATGAAGTTCCTCTTAAATGCATCCAACTGGTTTATTCAGTGTGGCCGCGAGTTCCACATTCTCACCACTCTCTGGCAAAAGGTATTTCTTCTGTATTCCCGATTTGATTTGCTCGTGACTGTCTCATATCGATAGCTGTTGGGGGAGAGGGTGGGGTAGTGGTAACATCACTGGACTAATAATCCCGAGGCCCAGAGCCGGGATCGAACCTGGGACCTCGCTGCCGTGAGGGAGCAGTGCTAACCACTGTGCCACCGTGCTGCCCCAGTTCGTCTAACGTTGACCATGAAACCATTGTCGATTGTGGCAAAGACCCATCTGGTTCACTAATGTCCCTTTGGGGAAGAAAATCTGCCATCCTTACCCGGTCTGGCCTACATGTGACTCCAGATCCGCGATTGACTCTTTACTGGCCCTGAAAAGTTTCAGCAGTTCAAGGGCAATTAGGGATGGGTAATAAATGCGAATGATGTCACATCCCATGAATGAATATGTGTATTTGTGAAGCAGCCATATTTGATGTAATACTCGTGGAGCTCATCAAGGCCTAGGGTGTATAGTTGGTGCACACCATGGGCCCTGCATTCCACTCTACCCTGGCATGTTCTAACCCTGGAGAGACAACCGTGGAATAAGAGTCAAATTTCATAGTTCTGCTAATTAAAAGGACAGAAGACTGTCAGAATATTGAAGAGCGAAAAATGGCCAATTAGACATTGAGGCCTGTCCTGACGATATTTTGCAGCCAGGAATGTCAATTGGCATTGATGGGGGAAATCTTCAACAGATCCTCCATTTCCCTCAGATGATGGTTTGATGACAAAAGTTGAAATACTGACGAAGACCGAGGAATATAACCGTGCCAAATTAATTTTGAAGGGCACATTTATAGAATTTTTTTTTTTTTTTTTAAAGAATCCCTATGGTGCTGAAGGAGGCCATTTGGCCACCCTACCTAGGCCCGCCCTATCCCTGTAACCCCACCCAACCTACACATCTTTGGTCACTAAGAGGCAGTTTAGCGTGGCCAATCCACCTAACCTGCACATCTTTGGACTGTGGGAAGAAACCGGAACACCCAGAGGAAACTCACGTAGACACGGGGAGAATGCGCAAACTCCACACAGACAGTTGCCCGAGGCCGGAATCTAACCCGGGTCCCTGGCGTTGTGAGGTAGCAGTGCTGACCACTGTGCCGCCCTGTGCCTCTCTTCTTTTTTTTTTTTTGCACTCTCACTTTTGTTCCATCCCATCCCAATGTTTCCATTTGTGGGGTGGGGGGTGGGGGGGGGGGGGGGGGGGGGGGGGGGGGGGGTGGATGTCTGACTGAGTACAGTACCGCTCACACACACAGATGTAAGAAAACACGCCACCCCTACATATGCATTGGTTTTTAAAATTTTTTTTAGAGTACCCAATTAATTATTTCCAGTTAAGGGGCAATTCAGCGTGGCCAATCCACCTACCCTGCACATCTTTTGATTTGAGTTGAGTTGATTTATTATTGTCACATGTATTAGTATACAGTGAAAAGTATAGGGAAGGAACGAAAGACTGCAGAATATAATGTTAGTTATAGCAAGGTGTAGAGAAAAGATCAACTTAATACGAGGTAGGTCATAGATTATCATAGAATTTACAGTGCAGGAGGCCATTCGGCCCATCGAGTCTGCACCGGCTCTTGGAAAGAGCACCCTACCCAAGGTCAACACCGCCACCCTATCCCCATAACCCAGTAACCCCACCCAACACTAAGGGCAATTTTTTGGACACTTAGGGCAATTTATCATGGTCAATCCACCTAATCCGCACATCTTTGGACTGTGGGAGTCCAAACCGGAGCAGCCTGAGGAAACCCACGCACACACGGGGAGGACGTGCAGACTCCGCACAGACAGTGACCCAAGCCGGAATCGAACCTGGGACCCTGGAGCTGTGAAGCAATTGTGCTATCCACGAGGCTACCGTGCTGCCATTAACATTGTTAGAGAGTTTAAAAGAGTTAGAATGAAGTTTTAGAAGCATAGATTGAGAGTAAAAGATAGAATTAGAGTGTATGCTGGGCACAGATCGCCTTGCTCCGGCACCATCTTGGAAAAAAGTTTTGGGTTGTGGGGGTGAGACCCAGGCAGACACGGGGGAGATGTGCAAACTCCACACACAGACAGTGACCCGGGGCCGGGATCAAACGGAGGTCCTCAGTGCCACTGTTGAGGGATAAATAATGGCCAGGATATCAGCCAGAGCACTACTGCACCAATCAGAGGGATGTTTTACACATCATCAGCAAAGAGTGTCAACCAGAGCTGGTGCGCACGTCTCTGGGGTGTTGAAGCCGCAGCGACCAGGGTGAGCCATGGCCGGTGCAGAGTGGTGGTGCCCATGGGTTGCTCCAGGGAGGGGATCCCAGCTCCTGCAGACCCGCAGGCAGCAGAGCCATCACTGGCAGAGTGAGGATAACCAGGGGATGGTCAAGGGGTCAGAATTGGAGGAGGGCAGGAATCTGGTGTGTGTGGAGTCGGTGACAGAACAGAGACCTGGAATTGGGAGTAGAGGGACCAGCTAAGTGCCAACTGCCCCTCTGTATCCCACAATGCCCCTCTCCACTGCCCCTCTGTATCCCACAATGCCCCTCTCCACTGCCCCTTACTCTCCACAATGCCCCTCACTATCCTACAATGCCCCTCTCCACTGCCCCTCACAATCCCCCTCTCCACTGCACCTCACTATCCCACAATGCCCTGCCCCACTACATCCCACAATGCCCTCTCCACTGCCCCTCACAATGTGCTTCTCCATTGCCCCTCTCTATCCCACAATGCCCCTTTCCACTCCCCTCACTATCCCACAATGCCCCTCTCCACTGCCCCTCTGTATCCCACAATGTCCCTCTCCATTTCCCCTCTGAATCCCACAATGCCATCTCCACTGCCCCTCACTATCCCACAATGCCCCTTTCCACTGCCCCTCTGTATCCCACAATGTCCCTCTCCATTGCCCCTCTGTATCCCACAATGCCCCTCTCCACCGCCCCTCACGATCCCACAATGCCCCTCACTATCCCACAATGCCCCTCTACCTAGCCCCTCTCTGTCCCACAATGCCTCAGTAACAATGGCGCAGGGCCGGTTCAAATTGGCGGCGGCAGCGCCGAGGGGGAAGAAACAAACCCGGAGCGGCGCAGGCCGGGGGCCTCGGAAGGGAGGTGAGACCGGGGAGGGGTGAGGGTCACTGACGGGGCTCCCAACGGGGTGTGAGCAGTCCACCGGCCAGAGTTGCCCGGTGTAAACATTGGCGTCAGGCGGCTGTGTCGAGTGTGAGGCAGACAGAGCGGGGTGAATGTTGGCCAAGACTCTGAGCGGCTTTCCCTGTCCTGTGGCCCCTCCTGAAGCCACCCGGGCGGGGACCAGGACCTCGGGCGATTCAACATCGTGTCGGAAAGGCTATGGCTGCAAGACCCCTTCCACAGCGCCCTCCAAGCCCGCCTCTCTGCCGGCTGGGACAGGAGCAGCAGATACCCGGGAACCTCACCACCTGGAGGACCCCTCCGAGCCACTCACCACCCTGACTGGGAAATATATCACCGTTCCGTCACTGGGTCAAACTCCCTCCCGAACAGCACTGTGGGTGTACCTACACTTCAGGGCTGCAGTGATTGAAGAAGGCAGCTCACCGCCACCTTCTCAAGGGGCAATTCGGGATGGGTAATAAATGTTGGTATAGTCAGCGATGCCCACATCCCAGTAAAATTTCTTTAAAACCCATTTCACCCCGCCACTGACTGGCTCTTTCTGAATCCAGATCACTAAGTCAAAGCTGATGCAGTGTGCATGCCTGACATGCAACAGGAGTGGTAGGGGGGACTGTTACTGGTCACCCGGGGAGTCACAAGTCAGCTTACATTAACACTACAATGAAGTTACTGTGAAAATCCCCTAGTCGCCACACTCCGCCGCCTGTCCGGGTACACGGAGGGAGAATTCAATGTCCAATTCACCTAACAAGCACATCTTTCGAGACTTGTGGGAGGAAACCGGAGCACCTGGAGGAAGCCCACGCAGACACTGGGAGAATGTGCAGACTCCTAGAGTGTTGTAGTCTGCAGCCGATGGTGGAGGCTCCAACGTTTTCCATCACATGGCTGCCGAGGGATCTCACCACTCTTACTGGCTGCCATTGTTGTGCGTTGGACGAATTTGAGACCAACCTGCTTGGCCACGTTAGGAACATGCCTTCCATGACTATCAAGTCCTGGGGTGGGACTCTAGCCCGGAGTTTTCAGTTCAGACACTGGAATGGTACCCGTTGGACCACAAGACCTCACAACTGTTAGATGTCTTAGTTGCTGTGATATGAAGAGTCTAAAGTTCTGTTCCTTTTTCACAAACACACATTTATTTCCTTCCAACAGCCTTTGCACAAATCTCTCACTATACATCACCTGACAGAGGCCATCTGAAGCCCCTTTACATATCAGTGTCAATTAATGGATACTTAACATAAATGAGACAACTAATTGCAATGTCTCTTAACCCATTACTTAACAGTCTCCCCTTCCTTGGAGAAAAAAAATAATTAGGTGAAAACGAAATTTCAAGAAACTCAAAAACACGCATATGATTTCCCCCCCCCCCTTTTTTTTGTTTGTTTGGACGAGAAAGAAGAAAAAAAAAAACAGTCACAGAAACAAGCGCCCTTCATTAACAATATCCAAAAGTTTCTGTGAACTCGCCCCTATTTTCGTAAAACAGTCTGACAGTTGATAGCTCCTGTCGACCCGCTCCTGTCGACCCATTTAATTTTTGTTATTTCCCCTCTGTCCAATATCTGCTTCAAACTTGCGATGTCTATCTGTAACCTCTTTTCATTGACACTTTTTGTAGAGTGCACATTTTCCCACAGGGATTTATTGTCAATGTGACAGTCAATCGGTATATTACCCAAATCCCCTAATCCCAAAATTTCTGTCAATATCATACTTGTATAAAAGGCCATATCCACCGCCTCTACAAGGCTTAACGTCTCAGCAGCCAAAATGCTTTTTACCACTCTCCTTATTTTCTTTGTTTCCCACACAAGCGGGCAACATTTACCATTGTTCCCCAAAAGGAAAGTTATAAAACCTGCGCTTGAAACCCCATCATATAAATTTGCGTAGGACGCATCACTATAAACTATGAGTTTCAAGTGCTTACGGTCACCTAAAACCGGGAACTTCAAAACACACTCCTCCATTTTTAGTTTGGCTTTATTTGCTCTTATTATGTCTTCCACTTTGGGATCATTCATTTTTGTACTCAACTCTAAGACATCAAAAGTCATGTCCGGTCTAGTCTGTCGACCTAACCAGTTCAGTTGCCCAGTTAAACTTAGCAGTTCTTCTTTTTCTATCTTTGAAACCATTGCGTCTTTTTGTGAAACTCAGCCACGACTAATTGCTATTGGGCTGATGCTTTCCAAATAAGATTGCTGACGTAAAGTTGCCCCTAACTTAGTCTGTCCAATTTCCAGTCCAATATATTTAAATGCACCAGAAGCCTGACTTCCAACCCTGAATTCTTTCCTCAAACCAGAGATTACAATAGCTTCAAAATCACTAGTCCCACCCCACAAAAAATCATTGACATGCATCATAAAAATGCCAGAAAGATATTGCAGGATCTGCTTTCAACTGGGAACAGCCTAACTTTAACAAAACTGACCTTACCGAAAAACACCAGACTCTAGATGCATCATTTAATCCATATACACATTTGTTCAACTTCCAGAGTACCCCTTCTGTGTTAGCTGCTTCTTTAGGAGGACGGAGAAGAATGTCTCTCTAGAGCTGATGCCCTTGCAAAAAGGCAGCTTTTATATCTATAGATTTGCATTCCCATGCCTTTGTGGCTAATAGAGCCAAGAAGATCTTTAAAATAACCTTTCCTGCTGTAGGCGAATCTACCCTTAAATCCTGATCTTCTAAGTTTTCTTCAAATATTATTTGTCAGTAATGGAAAACAATGGTGTCCCGACTGTGTAAATTGTAAGTCCACCGTCTTTCCAAAAACTGTTGCCTTATCCTGTTCCATATCCAGTTTCATGTGTGCTTTCTTCATCGACGGTCTGCTCAGAAGCAAAGGTATCTCACTTGATACAACATCCGTGCTAATGAAATGATTCACTCCGGCAATATTGCAAGGGATCACCACTCTTTTCAGCGACTTCAGAGTATTATCATCCCCAAAGCTGAAACTTGTGGAACTTTCAAATTCCTTAACCTTGTTACAATTGTCAGCATTCAAAGAGTCCAGGTAATATTTTAACCAGTCAATTCCACACACAGTAGATGTGCAGCCACTGTCCAATACAGCACAGTTGAAGGAATCTGCAACCAACACCCTCATTACCGGCGTAAAACTGCTCGTCAATAGGACAATGCCTTCTTTCTGGTCACTATCTTTTTCCTCTTCTGACTCTTCCGTGTCCTGTGTCGCTTCAAACACTATCATAACGAGTTGGACAGTTGAAAGCATAATGGTATTGAGAGTCACATCGAAAACATTGATTTATCATGCCCCGTGCATGTCTGGGGTTCATCTTCCTATTGTAGGTTCTAACTGGGTTTCTGTCTTCATAATTTCCTTGTCTCGGTCTCCTTCTATAGTCTTGAGCCCTGTTCGTAGCCATACGATTTTGCCATCATGTTAGTAGTGTATCTTCCATATTCTGCCTTATTGCAGGCTGACCTATTTGGGTCATCAGAGCCATCGGAATCGAATGTTTCCCCAGAAACTTTTGTAAAGTTTTGTCATCATTTCGAATAAGGTATCCTCATCAGTAAACTGAACTCCTGTCAAAACCAGGAGCCTATCCATGTTGCTCACTCTAGCACAGTCAAGTAATTTAAAGGCCAACAGACTGTGGAAATTCCAGGTTGTGTTTCTGCAGCGTTTTATATAGTCTGCCAAATTCCATTATATAGTCTTCCATGGCGATATCCTCCATTTTCCGTAACTTATCAAAATCCGACCATGCTTCATATGCACTTAACAAGTCATCTTTCTTATAAATCTTATCCATATAATGTAATAAAGTGTCCAGACCTTCTTCTGAGTCTAACTCTTCCAATTCCAGCTCAGAAAGCACTTTGTTTTGGATTTTACTGCCATATGGTAGGGAAAGAGCCAATGCCATACGTTGTTTTCTCTTTCCCAAAGCAGTTACCTTAGTCCACAAAACTACTGCACTTCTCCATTGGTCGTACGATTCCCTTTCAGAAAATAAGGGAGGATAGTCATATCCAGCCATCTTTATCCTCGGTTCAGCCATATATCCCTTTTTTTTTCTTTTCTCACTCACTCCTTGGTTTGATCTGGAAAA
Organism: Scyliorhinus torazame; assembly: GCF_047496885.1. NCBI lineage: Eukaryota > Metazoa > Chordata > Chondrichthyes > Carcharhiniformes > Scyliorhinidae > Scyliorhinus > Scyliorhinus torazame. The sequence goes on from NC_092733.1 coordinate 18,970,711, forward strand.
GTTGTATCTTTCAACCCTTCACATTTACACAGCAACCATCCTCTGCTACCAATTGTTAGACGTTTTAGTTGCTGTGATATAAAGAGTGTAAAGTTCTGTTCCTTTTTCACAAACACACATTTATTTCCTTCCAACAGCCTTTGCACAAATCTCTCACTATACATCACCTGACAGAGACCACCTGAAGCCCCTTTACATATCAGTGTCAATTAATGGATACTTAACATAAATGAGACAACTAATTGCAATGTCTCTTAACCCATTACTTAACAACAACAGGAATGCAGATGTGTAAAACCCCTGTATTACCCAAATCCACTGTGTTGAATACTTAGCTTAACTGAACATAGTTTGTTGTGTACAAAACTGATACACTGAACTTTTAGTTCCCTTAATTGATGATATCTTTTTCCCTCCTCCCCCCATGATAGGAAGAATAATTGCTCCGAAAAAGGCTCGAGTAATTCAACAGCAGAAATTGAAGAAGGTATTTGTTTTGAAATACATCAATATTTTGGAATATCTAGAGCGAACTCTTTCCGACGGGGTAGGGGAGTGAGAAATCCCAAAGAATATTGGGAAGTTTTATCATGAAAGATCTGTCTACCTCAGAAACGGGACAATATAAGAAGAATACGGTAGACACAGGCGGGAGGCAGTGGTGTAGTGATATTGGCTGGATGGTAATCCAGAGACCCAGGGTAATAATGCTCTGGCATCCGGGTTAGAATCCCACCAGGGCAGATGGTAAAATTTATAGTCAATAAAAATCTGGACTAGGGGTTAGCACTGCTGCCTACGGCGCCGAGGACCTGGGTTCGAATACCATGTGATACATTCTCCCTGTGTCTGCGTGGGTCTCACCCCTACAACCCAAAGATGTGCAGCTTAGGTGGATTGGCCACGCTAAATTACCCCTTAATTGGAAAAAGTAATAATTGGGTACTTTAAAAAAAAAATTTTTTTTAACAAATCTGGAATTAAAAGTCTATTGATGACCATGAAACCATTCTTGACTGTCAGAAAAACCCATCTGGTACACAATGTCCTTTAGGGAAGGAAATCTGTCATCTGACCTACATGTGACTCCAGACCCACAGCAATGTGGGTGACTCTGAAATGCTCTCGGGGATGGGCACTAAACACTCAGCAAGCGAATTTTAAAAAGAATATCATAGAATCCCTACTGTTCAGAAGAAGGCCATTCGATCCACTGAGTCTGCAACGATCCTCGGAAAGAACGCCCTACCTAGCCCCCCACCCCACTCTATACCCGTAACTCAGTAACCCCACTAAGGGGCAATTTATCATGGCCAATCCACCTGACCTGTACATCTTTGGGCTGTGGGAGGAAACCGGAGCACCCGGAGGAAACCCACGCAGACACGGGGAGAATATGCAAACTCCACACAGACGGTCACCCAAGGCCGGAATTGAACCCGGATCCCTGGCGCTGTGAACTCTTTCGAACCTGTAAGATCATAAGAAATGAGCGGAAAGTAGGCCCATCAAGCCAGATGCACCGTTCAGTAATTCCAAGGCTGATCGAACTGTGGTCTTAACGCCACTTTCCTGTCTGTCCCCCATAACCCTTGACTCTCGTGTTGAACAAGAATCTGTCTAACTCAGCCTTGAATATATTCAATGAACCACAGTCCCCACTGCTCTCTGGGGACAGTGAATTCCAAACACGATCGGCTCTCCGAGAGAAGACAAATTCCTCGTCACCTCCGTCTTGAATGGGGCAACCTTTATTTTTAAATTATCTAGTTCCAGATTCCCCCACAAGTGGATGCATCCCCTCAGCATCCACCCTGTCCAGCCCGCTCAGAATCTTATGTTTCAATAAGATTGCCCCTCAATCTTCTAAACTCCGGTGAGTACAGGTCCAACCTGCTTGACCTTTCCTTATAAGACAACCCCTTCGTCCCAGGAATTATCCTAGTGAACTTTCTCTGAACTGCTCCCAGTATTCCTTCTTAAATAGGGAGACCAAAGTTGAACACTACTCCATCTGCGGTCTCATCAATTCCCTGTACCGTTATAACAAGACTGCCCTACCTTTGTACACCATTCTTCCTCGCAGTAAAGGCCAACGCTCCATTTGCCTCCTAATTACTTGCTGTACCTGCATGCCTCCTTTTTGTGATTCATGTACAAGAACACCCAGATCCCTCTGCACTACAGAATTCTGCAGTCTCTCTCTATCTAACTAACGGTCTGCTTTTCCTGCCAAAGTGGACACCCTCACATTTTCCCCACAGTATGCTCCAGCTGAACGTTTGCCCACCCACTTCACCTAGCCATATCCCTTCTCAAACGGATGCAAATCTTTTGTGCGCTGGAGGAAAAAACATTGATCCCGGTTAGCGCCACGTCAGTTTATGGTCAATTTGACCTCTGAGTCTTGATGGAGCTAACCCGGTGTTTTCAGTCTGTGGCCATTTTGGATATCAAAGAATTTACAGTGCAGAAGGAGGCCCATCGGGTCTGCACCGACCCATGGAAAGAGCACCCCACTTAAGCCCACGCCTCCACCCTATCCCTGTAACCACACCTAACCATTTTTGTTTGGACACTGAGGGCAATTTATCATGACTAATCCACCTAACCTGCACATCTTTGGACTGTGGGAGGAAACCGGAGCACCCGGAGGAAACGGGGAGAACATGCAGACTCCGCACAGACAGCGACCCAAGCCGGGAATCGAACCTGGGACCCTGGAGCTGTGAAGCAATTGTGCTAACCACTATGCTACCGTGCTGCCATGTATGTTGGAGTTAAAGCTGTTTAGAGCATTACATCACCAGAGCAAATGACAAGACTTGCATTTATATAGCGCTTCTTACAACCCCAAGATGTCCGAAAGCACTTTACATCCTTGACAAGGGATGTTTGCCCAGTACCTTTGCAGTGTAGTCACATCGTGGAATGTAGGGAACTTGGAAACAAATGTATACACAGCTCCAGCAATGTGAGGCCCACCAGATAAACTCCTTCAATATTCTGAAACCGTGTCACACGGGCTGGAAACATTAACTCTGTTTTTCCCCACAGATGTTGCCAGAACTGCTGGCTTTTCCCAGCATTTTCTGTTTTTATTTCATATTTGCATCCAAATTACAGGGGTGGCGCAAGTGGTTAGCACTGCTGCCTCATGGCGCCGAGGACCCGGGTTCGATCCCGGCCCCGGGTCACTGTCCGTGTGGGGTTTGCACATTCTTCCCGTGTCTGCGTGGGTCTCACCCCCACAACCCAAAGATGTGCCGGGTAGGTGGATTGGCCACGCTAAATTGCCCCTTCATTGGGAAAACAAATTCTGTACTGTAAATTTATTTTAAAAAATATTCAGCTTGCACTGCCTTTCGAGGAGAGTTCCAGAGACACTCGACCCTCTGAGAGAGAAAGATGCTCCGTTTTAAATGAGCGACCCCTTATTTTTAGACAGTGACCCCTAGTTCCAGATTCTCATGCAAGAGAAGAAATCCTCCCCAGCACCTGCAGTATCTTGTTTTTTTTCTAATGGTTTTAATAATATTGCTTGAGGGATAAATATTAGCCAGGAAATTGGCCGAAACAATGCTGAGGAATGTTTAGTGTTGGCTATAGCGACATGCCTGACTCCCTGAGTGCTGCACCGGGAGCGTCAGCCCTGGAATTTTGTGCTTCAATCTCTGGAGTGGGGCTTGAACGCAGATTCTTCAGGCTCTGGGCGAAAATATTTCTCCCTGAGCTGACAAGGTGAAATGTCTGGGCCGCCCGTGAACGCAGGCAGGAAAAACGATCAAGCCAGAGTTCGGCCAAAGAGTGGCTTTGTCCCTCTGAGCGACACCTAGCTCGAAGTCTCATTATGTTCCCCGAGTAAAGACAATGAGCTGAAGATTCGCGCAGAGAATGGCCCTTTCGCCCGGCGTGCTGCTCGCAGGGTGTTGATGGAGTCAAAGAGTCGTATGCAGCACAAAATGAGACCATTCAGCCCATAGGGTTCGTGCTGGGTCCCCGCAGAGCAATCCAGTCAGTCTCACTCCCCCGCTCTCTCCCCGTAACCCTGCAAACCTATTTCGCTTGAGTTGCCCCATCCATTTTCCTTTTGAAATCATTTATTATTTCCTCGGGGGCAGCAAGTTCCAGGTCGTTACCATTCGCTGCATGAAAAATAAGTTCTTCCTCATGGTCTCCACTCCTCCCCCCCACTCTCCTCACTGCCCCAGCCAAAAACATTAAAGTTGTGTTGCCTAGTCCTGAGAATGAAATGAAGATCACTTATTGTCACAAGTAGGCTTCAATGAAGTTACTGTGAAAAGCCCCTAGTTGCCACATTCCGGCGCCTGTTCGGGAGGCCGGTACGAGAATTGAACCCGCGCTGCTGCCTTATTCTGCTTTACAAGCCAGCTGTTTAGCCCACTGTGCTAAACCAGTCCTGATCCATTAGCTAGTAGGAACAGTTGCCCTCCACTTTATCCAAACCTGTGCCCCTCTATCAGAAAGGAGAGATAAACTGTTCTGTTTCTCGCCCTTGGGGGCAGAGGGCTTCCTTCCCTCACTATGCAGGACCTGCAGTGCTGCAATTCGATCTGCAGATGGGGCTCGTGAGCAACGTAAGTGGCCTGTCCGGGCAGGCCCTGCAGAGTGAGATTCCTGCCCTTTTCGGCATTGGACCAATGTTTCAAGCAGGCGTCACAAAGTACTCGGTCACGGTACTTTTTGTAGTTAGCTTTATATACGATGCGACCCCCCCCCCCCCCACAAAGACTGTGCCACCAGGGCTCAATCAGGGATGACCTTTCGCTCTCCACACGGAGGTTAGCCCTCCTTTTGATTCCTTGCACGTTTCTTGAATTCTGACAGTGACAGCACTGATAAAGAGTACATCATTGGGTGTAAAAGTGCTTTGAGGCGTCCTGTGTTGGTGTAAATCTCAGGCGAGTCCCCCTTTTTTCCAGAAGTGAACCGCTTCTGTGACCGGGTCATCTCGAAGTGGAAGCTGGGCTGCTGGTGGTGGGTGCTTGTCGTTGCAAACTACCCCCCTCCCACCCCAAATAATGTATGCCGCTCGCGCTGCAGGCAATCAGGGACATGGAGCGCACTTTGTTGGGAAATCCAGTCAGGTTTGGCACCTTTCAATTGATTTCCTGTTTGGGGTGGAGGGCGTTTGTGATAATCTTTCAGTTTGCCCCTCCGTCTAAAACCGTCCGCGAAGCTTGCGCTGTCCAGTTTATGAGTGCATGTGTCGCCAATGCCAGCTAGTCTTTAGCCTTCGGTGCACATTGCCCGCGGCCGGTGAGGAATTATGGATGGCAACGCCTTACTCTCGGGCGGCAGTGGATCTCTGCGTGTGTTAAGGTGCGAGTGGTGCAACCTCGTCACGGTGCCTGATTTGCCTGCTTTCAAACTTGTTCCGCAGAACCTAGAAGTTGCGATAAGGAACAAGATTGAACACGACGTCACCATGAAAGCCAGCTCCAACATGCCCAAGAAACTGAACATTGTCAAGGCCCCACAGAAGAAAGGCAAGGTGAACAATTAGTGGACGTTTACAGGTCTGCAAAATCCATGCAGATATTGGAAAGGAGAACTGTAGTGCAATGGTTAAATGAGACTTCTATCGTACTCTTCTGCCGTTGACACATTTTATTCAATCCATTAAAAAAAGTCTGTTTTACGATGATTATTCAGTGTTGTGGAGGTGCTTAGTTTTGTGGGTAGCTATTAGTAAGCTACAAGAAAATTCACACTTCAGGTGATTTACCTTCTAATGTGCAGCTCATTCGATGCTCCGAATATATTATCTCAATCCCTTCATTCACACTTTGCACACAACCAGACTTGATGTTTAGGCAACACAGCTCTCCGACCGACCGATCCCCACCTCCCCGAAAAGGCTCACTCGCGCCATTCCTCCTCATGCTGAGGTCTGGCGCCTGTCCATCCCCATCTAAACTCCCAAATCCACCTACCCGTGACCTCGCTCCTCTGCAGCTGTGCGCGCCTTCCTCCAGCCTTCATCCGTGCTCCCAACTATTTTTGATTCAACCAAATGAGCAGAATTAAATGAACCGAGGGATAAATTAAAAGGAGCAGCCTCTTCAAGGGATTCCTCCTTAAAAACAAATCCCAAATGAAGCTTAAAACGTCAAACTAAAATGTGGTTGAAGGGATCAATAAGGCACCCCAGTCCCTGTGGTGCCCAGCGGGCACGGGAGGCCTCGATGGTCCCTCTCCAGGTACACCCGGCCGCGAACATAGCCACGGTAGAGAGTAGTCGGTTTGGCCCTGCGCATACCCGCCATTCCCTGTCAGTGCCGTGGCCTTCAGCAACCCTGATTATTGCCCCCAATCCCTGGCCTCCAGTTTTGCCGCTGCACCAATTCAACATTGGGCACCTAACTGTGGCGAGCGGTATGGGTAGCACAGTGGTTAGCACTGTTGCTTCACAGCCCAGGGACCTGGTTTCGATTCCTGGCTTGGGTCACTGTTTGTGCGGCGTCTGCACGTTCTCCACTTGTTTGCGTGGGTTTCCTCCGGGTGCTCCGGTTTCCTCCTACAAGTCCCGAAAGACGCGCTTGATGGGTGAATTGGACATTCTGAATTCTCCCTCTGTGTACCCGAACAGGCGCCAGAATGTGGCGACTCTGGGCTTTTCACAGTAACTTCATTGCAGTGTTAATGTAAGCCTACTCGTGACACTAATAAAGATTATTATTGTGGAGGGCTCCACAACATTCCTCAGATTGAACACGGTAAATAAATGTTAGCCAGTCATGTGCCACTAAACAAGTGCGTGGCTCAAAGCCTCCCTTACATTCAGGAAGTCCAAATCTGTGCAACAACTACACGGTGTGAGCATTTTACACGTTCGACATTTGACTTTAATTAAGTCTTCAAACAGCACAATTAGTCACAGCTGGATCAGGACTCAAGGAAGTCATCTGATATCGTGGTTCCAGTATTTATTTAAATCCCCCCCCCCCCTCTTTTTTTTTTTTTAAAAACCAAGTTTTACCTTAGCCAATCTGTTAAAGGAAGAAAGATAGACTTTGAATCCAAGATAGACTTTGAATCTGAGCTTGTCGCTTCAGTGAAGTTAGTGAAACGTTTGCGGAGGTGGGAAAACCTGGATTGTCCTGGTGCAGTGGTAGAGTGGTAATGCTGCCAGGCGAGCGATCCAGCGACCCCCAATCCAATTAATAAAATCTGGTTTCAATATCGGCACCCATGAAACTATCAGCGACAAGTATTAAAAACCCATCCGGTTCACTAATGTTCCTTTCGGACATTTACCAGGTCCGGCCCACAGGCATATTCAAGGCAGATCCAGAGCAATGTGGTTGACATCGAACTGCCCCTCTGGAATGGTCGAGCAAAGCCTACGGCAATTTGGGATTGCTGACCTTGCCAGCGACGCCCACATTACACAAAGAGATAAACCTAAAAAAGGCGTTTTTACTATTTGGTTCCTCTTGCAAGTAAAACCATGTTTGTGTTATTTTTAAAAAAGCGATTCATTGATTTTTAGATAGTTCCGTTGACGCACATGTGGCGGCACTGTGGTTAACACTGCTGCCTCACTGAGCCTGGTACCCGGGTTTGATTGCGATCTCGGGTGACTGTGTGGAGTTTGCACGTTCCCCCCCCCCCCCCCCCCCCCCGTGTCTGCGTGGGTTTCCTCCCACAATCCAAAGATGTGCAGGTTAGGTGGGTTGGCCAGGCTAAACAATTTCCCCCTTAGCATCCAAAGATGTGCAGGTTAGGTGGCTTTACGGGGGATTGGGCCTAGGTAGGTACTCCTTCAGAGGGTCGGTGCAGACATCATAGATCATAGAATTTACAGTGCAGGACATGATGGACTGAATGGCCCCCTTCTGCACGGTAGAGATTCTTAAGATTTTTTTTTTAATTGAGGGCCAGCTAAAAATTGTACCAAATGACATGGACCCAGATGAAATCAGATTTGCTGCAGGTTTGTAAAAGTCAAACGAGAAGAGAATAGTATTACAGGACACACAGGCCTGTATGAACGTATAACTGAGGAGCTGGGAGTAGGCCATTCGGCCTACTTCAAGCCTTGCCCCGTCTTTTACTAAGATTGCCTGCCTACCCCCTATAACCTTTGACTCTCCTGTTCGTCAAGAATCTCTCTACCTCTGCCTTAAAAAGATATTCAATGACCCTGCCTCCAGCACACTCTGGGGGATAGAGTGTCCCAAAGACTCTCAATCTCTGAGAGAAAAGAATGCCACCTCAGCTCCCTCTTAACTGGGCGACTCCTTCATTTTTAAACAGTGGCCCCTCTTTCCAGCCCACTGCAGAACTACACCGTCCCAGTTTCGGTGCCCACATTTGCTGAGTTCGCTGACTGGGAACCGACCTGAAAACAGAAGTGCTGGTCAGTTGATGGTTGAAAGCAGGATTGCGTAGTAGTTTGTGTAATCTGCTGACTCATTGTGAATCCAGTGTTGAGAAATCATTCCCGCAGTATGCAATAAACACCAATGTGACCTGTTAAAGGGCAGGCCATTGAAACAGCACCTTTTAAAAAATATAAATTTAGAGTAGCCAATTATTTTTCTTTTCCAATTAAGGGGCAATTTAGCGTGTCCAATCCACCTAACCAGCACAGCTTTGGGTTGGAGTGAAACCCACGCAGACATGGGGAGAATGTGCAAACTCCACAGGGACGGTGACCCCGGGTCGGGATTCAAACCCGGGTCCTTGATGCAAATGATCCCAATTGCTATCGAAAGAAAGAGACTCACTTCTCATTGTATAAATTGTTTTCCAGTTTCTGCCCAATTCACCTTCTAGAAAGTGCCTCATAAACCACATGATCCAAGCTAAAGGTGGACAAGAGCTTGCAGGGTTAGCATTCAGCTGAGGGTAAACAGACTACTTGCATTGGAGACTATTCAGAGAAGGTTTGCTCGGCTGGCCCACAGATTATATGGTTATCTTCTGAGGAAAGCTCGAGGAGTTGGGCCTAGGCACATTGGAGTTTAGAAGAATGAGAGGTGGTCTTATGGAACCATTTAGAATTATGAGGGTGGATGCTGAGAGGATTTTTCATCTCGTGGGGAAAGCTAAAACTACAGGACACTTATTTAAAAATAAGGCATCGCCTATTTAAGATGGAGAAAAGTAAGACGTACTTCTCTCAGAGGGCCGTCAGTTTGTGGAACTCTTGCCCAGCAAACAATGGAGGCTGTCGGTCGTTCAATATATTCAAGGCCGAGTTAGACAGATTTTAGATTGATAAGGGAGTCGCGGGTGCAAAGTGGAGGGAAGGCCACAGTCAGGTCAACCTTGACCTAATTGACTGGTGGAGCAAGATTGCAAGGCCAAATGACCTAGCACTGCTGTATTTTCTTTTATTCTTATGTACACTTCAACAGGAGTCAATCATGGAACTGAGTCCGAACAGGGAAGGTGGCAAAGATTATTTTTGTTAGTTCTGCTTAATTAATCCTTCCAATGCCTTGTGCCTCCCTATCGCTGTACCCTCCTCTAGCCCTACAATCCCCCTCGTGTCTCCTTATCGTTGTACCGTCTCCGTGCGGAGTTTGCATATTCTCCCCGTGTTTGCGTGGGTTTCGCCCCCACAACTCAAAGATGTGCAGGGTAGGTGGATTGGCCACGCTAAATTGGCCCTTAATTGGAAAAAATGAATTGGGTACTCTAAATTTATTAATATAAAAAAATATATCTCTACCCTCCTCCAGCCCTACAATCCTCCTTGTGCCTCCCTATCTCTGGACCCTCCTCCAGCCCTACAATCCTCCTCGTGCCTCCCTATCTCTGAACCCTCCAACTCTACAATCCTCCTCGTGCCTCCCTATCTCTGGACCCTCCTCCAGCCCTACAATCCCCCTCACGCCTCCCTATCTCTGCACCCTCTTCCAGCCCTACAATCCTTCTCCTGGCTCCCTATCTCCGTACCCTCCTCCAGCCCTAGAAACTCCTCGTGCCTCCCTATCTCTGGACTTTGCTACAGCCTAAATCCTCCTGCTGCCTCCCTATCTCTGGACCCTCCTCCAGCCCTACAATCATCCTCGTGCCTCCCTATCTATACATCCTCCTCCAGCCCTACAATTCTCCAAGTGCCCCCCTATCTCTGCACCCTCCTACAACCCTACAATCCCCCTCACACCTCTCTATCTCTGCACCCTCCTCCAGCCCTACAATCCTCCTCGTGCCTCCCTATCTCTACACCCTCCACCAGCCCTACAATCATCCTCGTGCCTCCCTATCTCTGCACCCTCCTCCAGCCCTACAATCCCCCTCGTGCCTCCCTATCTCTGCACCCTCCTCCAGCCCTACAATCCTTCTCCTGGCTCCCTATCTCTGTACCCTCCTCCAGCCCTAAAAACCCCTCGTGCCTCCCTATCTCTGGACCTTCCTACAGCCTAAATCCTCCGGCTGCCTCCCTATCTCTGGACCCTCCTCCAGCCCTACAATCATCCTCGTGCCTCCCTATCTCTGCACCCTCCTCCAGCCCTAGAAACCCGTCGTGCCTCCCTATCTCTGGACCTTCCTACAGCCTAAATCCTCCGGCTGCCTCCCTATCTCTGGACCCTCCTCCAGCCCTACAATCCCCCTCGTGCCTCTCTATCTCTGCACCACGGAGAATTCCCACCAAAATACGTAAAACCCTGGCCTGGCGGAAACCTGCTGCCGGAATATTAGATGTTTGAGGTAGTGATTTGTATTTAAACAAACAGTGGTAACTGTGCCATTAATTACTACTTTACATTAGCTAAATGATAGCTCGTAATTACACCGGCTGCAATAAAAGGCAGATGTTGATGCTGTGAAATTTGCACTGATTATCACGCACTCTGTAGCATACACTTAAGGGCAAAGCCATATGTCTCTCTTTGTTTACAGCCGAGCTTATTGCAAACATACGTTGTGAGGCGCATTGGGAAACTGGCATGTAAATGTTTTGCATTTATGTGGCGCCCATCGCGACCTCAGGCCTTTTGGAAGGGAAGTGACGGTTTGATCGCAGGAGCCGTGGCAGCCAATTTGCTCGCAGTGAGCTCCCACAAACAGCAATGAGATGTTTGCCAGATTTTAACGATGCTGGTTTGCGATCAGCTCAGGAACTGGTTGAGAGGCATGGACGTCTGACCAATAACCAGGCTGAGCACAAGTAGATAACTATTTGCAGATGTGCGAGACTACAGGTATTGGCAGATGTACGAGACTACAGGCATTTGCGGATGTGCGAGACTAGAGGCATTTTCAGATGTGCGAGACTACAGGTATTTGCAGGTGTACAAGACTACAGGGGCAGCACGGTAGCATTGTGGATAGCACAATTGCTTCACAGCTCCAGGGTCCCAGGTTTGATTCTGGCTTGGGTCACTGTCTGTGCGGAGTCTGCACATCCTCCCTGTGTGTGCGTGAGTTTCCTCCAGGCGCTCCGGTTTCCTCCCACAATCCAAAGATGTGCAGGTTAGGTGGATTGGCCGTGATAAATTGCCCTTAGTGTCCAAAATTGCCCTTAGTGTTGGGTAGGGTTGCTGGGTTGTGGGGCTAGGGTGGACGTGTTGACCTTGGGCAGGGTGCTCTTTCCAAGAGCCGGTGCAGACTTGATGGGCCAGGTGGCCTCCTTCTGCACTGTAAATTCTATGATAAATTTGCAGATGTTGGAGATTACAGGTATTTGCAGATGTGCGAGACTACTGGTATTTGCAGATGTACAAGACTGCAGGTATTTGCAGATGTGCGAGACTGCAGATATTTGCAGATGTACAAGACTACAGGGTTGTATCATTTGCAGATGTGCAAGACTACAGGTATTTGCAGATGTACAAGACCACAGGTACTTGCAGATGTGTGAGATTACAGGTATTTGCAGTTGTACGAGACTACAGATATTTGCAGTGTACAAGACAGCAGATATTTGCAGATGTACAAGACTACAGGTATTTGCAGTGTACAAGACTACAGGTATTTGCAGTGCACAAGACTACAGATATTTGAAGTGTACAAGACAACAGATATTTGCAGTTGAGCAAGATGATAGGTATTTGCAGTGATCAAGACTAAAGGTATTTGTAGATGTATGCAAGACTACATACATTCGCAGATGTACCAGACTACAGGTATTTGCAGATGTGCGAGACTGCAGGTATTTGCAAATGTGCGAGACTGCAAGTATTTGCAGATGCACAAGTCTATATTCTCCTGTCAAAGCCATGAGCTTTCTACAACTGACCTCTTCGTATTGTGACTCTACATCATCATGTGGGTAGTATTGCTTTTCCAATCCTGCACATTAACTCTTTCAGCTCTGCTTAACTCCCCAGTACAGCGGTGGGCGACCTGAGGCCCGGGGGTCACTTGCGTCCCGTCCGGGTTGTCACCACAAGACATTTTGTTGTCCGTTACCCAGGCGCAGGGTCGCCACATTCCGCTGATTCACGTTGTTTTCCTACCGGTCTGACTGAAGTGATTTGCACGTAAAGCGAGGACAAGTGAAGTGAGGAGCGAGCTGATTGCTCACGACATTGACTGTGCGAGCCGTGCGCTCCCGCTGCGTCCAATCAAGCAGAAATATGTATTTGAAATTGATGATAGTTCTATTAATAGACAAATGATTAAGCGTGTTCTATAACTCGTTTGAAATATTCAGCGTGTATTAAATGTATTTGATCTTATTCATGGTGATTTCAATCTTTTTTTAAATTTATTTATTTATTTATTTTAATTTAGAGTACCCAATTCATTTTTTTTCCAATTAAGGGGCAATTTTTAGCGTGGCCAATCCACCTACCCTGCACATCTTTTGGTTTGTGGGGGTGAAACCCACGCAAACAAGTGGAGAATGTGCAAACTCCATACGGACAGTGACCCAGAGCTGAATTCAATCTTGTGGCCCACTGGGATAAAGGAGGGTCACTCCTGTGACCCACTGGGATAAAGGAGGATCACTCCTATGGCCCACTCACTAGCCGAGGTTGCCCATGACTGCCCTCATATCACAATCTTGATTGACGGGTAAACTATTGACTACGATACTGGAACATAACCGCGCCCACCACTCCCACTCTTCCTCAAGGTGGTGCCGTGGGATCCTTTGCCTGCATCTGACGACTTAAAGTCTCACCAGAAAGACGGTGCCTCTGTAAGTGCATGCACTCCCTCGGTGGTGCACTGGAAAGCAGGGGAAAGTTGGGTGGCGGTCAGAGGAGGCGTGATTTGAACAGAGGGACTTCTTTTTTCAAATAAATTTAGAGTACCCAATTCTTTTTTTCCAATTAAGGGGCAATTTAGCATGGCCAATCCACCTACCCTGCACATCTTTGGGTTCGGGGGGTGAGACCCTTGCAGACACGGGGAGAATGTGCAAACTCCAGACGGACAGTGACCCGGGGCCAGGAACGAACCCGGGTCCTCAGCGGCGTAAGGTAGCAGTGCTAACCATGCCGCCCTGTAGAGGGACTCTTAACATGGATGCAATGAGCTGTGTGTTTCCTACAACCGTGACCACACTTCAGAAGTATGGCATCCACTGCAAAGCACTTTGGAAACCTCCTAAAGTCACAAAGGCTGCTATAAAAGTGTAGTCCTCTCTGGCACTTGACTCTCAACATCAAAGAGAAACTAGATTGAAATACTGGACAAATAAAAAATGCCACGAGGTGAATTTGCAAGCTCCCTATCCCTCTGTAGACCTCCATCGTGGCATGACGGAGAGGCTTGCGCAGTCACGACCATGGTGGAACGGTGGCGCAATGGTTAGCACTGCTGCCTCACAGCGCCAGGGACCTGGGTTGATTCCACCATCCCTCATCCATGGACGCCTGATCCACACAAACCAATGTGGCATTGTGGGAGTCCAGTCTTTTTTTCAGGGTCACAACATTTAAGAAGAATTTGAATGAGCACTTGAAACGCCATCGTTTACAAGGCTACGGACCAAGTGCTGGAAAATTGATTGATTGATTTTATTGTCACATGTACCGAAGTACAGTGTAAAGTATTTTTCTGCGGCCAAGGGAACGTACACAGTACATACATAGTACACAAAGAATAATCAACGGAGTACATTGACAAATAAGTAATTGTTTACAGTGCGGATCAAGGGCCAAACAAAGCAAATACATGAGCAAGACCATAAGACATAGGAGTGGAAGTAAGGCCATTCGGCCCATCGAGTCCACTCCACCATTCAATCATGGCTGATTTCAACTCCATTTACCCGCTCTCTCTCCATAGCCCTTAATTCCTCGAGAAATCAAGAATTTATCAACTTCTGTCTTAAAGACACTCAACGTCCCGACCTCCACCGCCCTCTGTGGCAATGAATTCCACATACCCACCACTCTCTGGCTGAAGAAATGTCTCCTCATCTCTGTTCTAAAGTGACTCCCTTTTATTCTAAGGCTGTGCCCCCGGGTCCTAGTCTCCCCTGCTAATGGAAACAACTTCCCTACGTCCACCCTATCTAAGCCATTCATTATCTTGTAAGTTTCTATTAGATCTCCCCTCAACCTCCTAAACTCCAATGAATATAATCCCAGGATCCTCAGACGTTCATCGTATGTTAGGCCTACCATTCCTGGGATCATCCGTGTGAATCTCCGCTGGACCCGCTCCAGTGCCAGTATGTCCTTCCTGAGGTGTGGGGCCCAAAATTGCTCACAGTATTCTAAATGGGGCCTAACTAATGCTTTATAAAGCTTCAGAAGTACATCCCTGCTTTTATATTCCAAGCCTCTTGAGATGAATGACAACATTGCATTTGCTTTCTTAATTACGGACTCAACCTGCAAGTTTACCTTTAGAGAATCCTGGACTAGGACTCCCAAGTCCCTTTGCACTTCAGCATTATGAATTTTGTCACCGTTTAGAAAATAGTCCACGCCTCTATTCTTTTTTCCAAAGTGCAAGACCTCGCACTTGCCCACGTTAAATTTCATGAGCCATTTCTTGGACCACTCTCCTAAACTGTCTAAATCTTTCTGAAGCCTCCCCACCTCCTCCATACTACCTGCCCCTCCACCTATCTTCGTATCATCGGCAAACCTAGCCAGAATGCCCTCAGTCCCGTTATCTAGATCGTTAATATATAAAGAGAACAGCTGTGGTCCCAACACTGAACCCTGCGGGACACCACTCGTCACCGGTTGCCATTCCGAAAAAGAACCTTTTATCCCAACTCTCTGCCTTCTGCCTGACAGCCAATCGTCAATCCATGTTAGTACCTTGCCTCGAATACCATGGGCCCTTACTTTACTCAGCAGTCTCCCGTGAGGCACCTTATCAAAGGCCTTTTGGAAGTCAAGATAGATAACATCCATTGATTGGCTCTCCTTGGTCTAACCTATTTGTTATCTCTTCAAAGAACTCTAACAGGTTTGTCAGGCACGACCTCCCCTTACTAAATCCATGCTGACTTGTCCTAATCCGACCCTGCACTTCCAAGAATTTAGAAATCTCATCCTTAACAATGGATTCTAGAATCTTGCCAACAACCGAGGTCAGGCTAATTGGCCTATAATTTTCCATCTTTTTCCTTGTTCCCTTCTTGAACAGTGGGGTTACAACAGCGATTTTCCAATGCTCTGGTACTTTCCCTGACTCCAGTGACTGTTGAAACATCATCACCAACGCCTCCACTATTTCTTCAGCTATCTCCTTTAGAACTCTAGGATGTAGCCCATCTGGGCCCGGAGATTTGTCAATTTTTAGACCTCTTAGTTTCTCTAGCACTTTCTCCTTTGTGATGGCTACCATATTCAACTCTGTCCCCTGACTCTCCGGAATTGTTGGGATATTACTCATGTCTTCTACTGTGAAGACTGACGCAAAGTACTTATTCAGTTACTCGGCTATTTCCATGTCTCCCATCACAAAATTACCAGCGTCATTTTGGAGCGGCCCAATGTCAACTTTTGCCTCCCGTTTTTAATGTATTTAAAGAAACTTTTACTATCATTCTAAATGTTACTGGCTAGCCTACCTTCAAATTTGATCCTCTCTTTCCTTATCTCTCTCTTTGTTGTCCTCTGTTTGTTTTTGTAGCCTTCCCAATCTTCTGACTTCCCACTACTCTTTGCCACATTATAGGCTTTCTCTTTTGCTTTGATGCATTCCCTAACTTCCTTTGTCAGCCATGGCTGCCTAATCCCCCCTCTGATAACCTTTCTTTTCTTTGGGATGAACCTCTGTACTGTGTCCTCAATTACACCCAGAAACTCCTGCCATTGCTGTTCTACTGTCTTTCCCACTAGGGTTTGCTCCCAGTCGATTTTCGTCAGTTCCTCCCTCATGCCCCTGTAGTTACCTTTATTTAACTGTAACACCTTTACATCTGATTCTACCTTCTTTCTTTCAAATTGGAGATTGAATTCGACCATATTATGATCACTGCCTCCTAAGTGCTCCCTTACTTTAAGATCTTTAATCAAGTCTGGCTCATGACATAACACTAAGTCCAGAATGGCCTGTTCCCTCGTGGGCTCCATCACAAGCTGTTCCAAAAAGCCCTCCTGTAAACATTCAATGAATTCCCTTTCCTTGGGTCCACTGGCAGTATTATTTACCCAGTCCACCTGCATATTAAAGTCCCCCATGATCACTGTGACCTTGCCTTTCTGACATGCACTTTCTATTTCGTGGTGCATCTTGTGCCCCTGGTCCTGACTACTGTTAGGAGGCCTGTACATAACTCCCATTATGTTTTTTTTGCCTTTGTGGTTCCTCAACTCTACCCACACAGACTCCACATCATCCGACCCCATGTCGTTTAGTGCTATTGATTTAATTTCATTCCTAATTAACAAGGCAACCCCGCCCCCTCTGCCCACCTCTCTGTCTTTTCGATAGGTTGTGAATCCCTGGATGTTTAAATGCCAGTCATGAACCCCCTACAACCATGTCTCTGTGATGCCTACCACATCATACCTGCCAGTCACAATCTGGGCCACAAGCTCATCTACCTTGTTCCGTACACTGCGCGCATTTAAATATAGCACCTTTAATTCTCTATTGACCGTCCCTTTTTGTTTTCTTAGTGTGGTGGACTTTGGTTTACTGAGCCTTTCCATACACTGTGTCATATTTTGTGGGATGGGGACTATTGTAACCTCTCCTGAGTTCTGTCTTTTCGTGCTTTTTTGTATTCCTAAGCAGCTACGCTTCCCACTGATTACTTCAACTCGTGGTTCCCTGACTTTCCCTTCCCCCCCAATCTTTAGTTTAAAGTCCTATTGACCACCCTATTTACTCTTTTCGCCAGAACACTGGTCCCAGCTCGGTTCAGGTGGAGACCATCCCAACGGTATAGGTCCCCCCTGTCCCAAAACTGATGCCAGTGTCCCATGAAAAGGAACCCCTCATTCCCACACCACTCTTTCAGCCACGTGTTAACTTCCCTTATTCTTGCCTCCCTATGCCAATTTGCACGTGGCTCGGGCAGTAATCCGGAGATTATGACCCTTGAGGACCTGTTTTTTAATTTGAATCCTAGCTCTTTATAATCTCTAAACAGGTCCTCTTTTCTAGACTTGCCTATGTTGTTGGTACCGACATGGACCACAACAACTGGATCCTCCCCCTCCCTCTCCAGTATCCTTTCAAGCCGGTCAGAGATGTCCCGCACCCTAGCACCGGGCAGGCAACATACCATGCGGGACTCTTTATCCTGCTCACAAAGGATACTATCTATCCCCCTGATAATAGAATCCCCTACAACTACAACTTGCCTATTTACTCCCTCCCCTTGAATGGCCTGCTGAACCATGGTGCCTTGGTCAGCTGACTCATCCTTCCTGCAACCCTGTTCGCCATCCACACAGGTAGCAAGTGCCTCATACCTGTTGGACAGAGTCAAGGGCTGAGGCTCCTGAGTTCCTGACTGCTGGTTCCCTTTACCTGCCTGACTTGCAGTCACACCCTGCTGTCCGTGGCCACTAGCAGGATTTAAACTACTTACTCTGACAGGTGTGACTGCCTCCTGAAACACAGTGTCCAGGTAAGTCTCCCCCTCCCGGATGTGCCTCAGTGTTTGAAGCTCAGACTCCAGCTCATCAACTCTGAGCCGGAGCTCTTCGAGCAGCCAACACTTACTGCAGATGTGGTCGCTGCAGCTCGCAATGGGATCTGCGAGCTCCCACATCAAGCAGCTCAAGCACATCACCTGACCAGCCATCACTAATTAATTAATTAGTTTAATTTAAGTTTATGGTGGGGGCAGCTTCAGCCAATCAGACACTACCCTGCACTTCTAACTGAAAAACAGCACAATTAGATTAACCACTTACCTTTCCTGGTTACCTTACTGCACCAAACTAGCAAATTCTCACTGTCTATATCTCTCTCACTCCGGCTGTGTCTCCTTGACCTGCGCAGTGCTAATAATATAATATAATAATGCTAATAATAATAATATAATATGGCACTTACCTCACACCAATGGGTCTTATTATTAGGTTAGAGGAGGAGGGCGGGTGGGAGCAGCGTAGGGCGTCGTGAGTAGTGTCTTACAGGGAACAGATCAGTCCGAGGGGGAGTCGTTGAGGAGTCTAGTAACTGTGGGGAAGAAGCTGTTCCTATGTCTGGATGTGCGGTTCTTCAGACTTCTGTACCTTCTGCCTGGTGGGAGGGTCTGGAAGAGGGCAAAGCCTGGGTGGGAGGGGTCTCTGATAATGCTGTCTGCCTTTCTGAGGCAGCGGGAGGTGTAGACAGAGTCAATGGGAGGGTGGCAAGCTTGTGTGATGCGTTGGGCTGAGTTCACCACACTGCAGTTTCTTGCGATCTTGGACCGAGCAGTTGCCATACCAGGCTGTGATGCGGCCGGATAGGATGCTCTCTATGGCACATCTGTAGAAGTTTGTGAGAGTCGATGCACACATGCTGAATGTCTTTAGCTTCTGTAGGAAGTAGAGACATTGTTGGGCTTTCTTCACTTGCATCAACATGAGTGGACCAGGACAGACTGTTGGTGATGGTGACCCCCAGGAACTTAAAGCTATCGACCATCTCCACTTTGAAACTATTGTTCTAGACGAGGGCGTGTGTCGTGCTGCGTTTCCTGAAGTCGATGATCAGTTCCTTGGTTTATCTCGCTTCTGTAATCTGACTCATCGTTGTTTGAGATACGACCCACCAGTCGTATCATCTGCAAATGTACAGTTAAATCTTGCCACTCAGTCATGTGTGTATAGGGAGTACAGTAGAGGACTGAGCACACATCCTTGCGGGGCCCCGGTGTTGAGGGATTCGAACGGATGGGTGCCTGATGGCCGGCACTGACACGATGGGCCAAAGAGCCTCTTGCTGTGCGGTAAAACTCTCTGTGACTCAACGAAATGGGGACGGCCCATTCTTGGCAAGTCCAGAGGATTTAGGGGTGGGTGCCCCAATCCTCTGCAATATTTCTCAGCACTCCACTAGCGTCGGGCCAACAATGACACAACTGCGTTGGCATTCCATAAATATAATGGCGATCCTTCTGCTGGCTTGTCCATGTCTGGTTTAGGGTGTCCAACTTCTTCCTCTGTACATTTTATGGCACTGCACAGCAATATTTGTTTCCTAACCTAGGTATATTCTTAGTGGCTTTTTGTGCAAACCTATGTACTGTATAATCCTTTAATTTCACTGTAATTTTAATTCAGTTGACTTTGCGGTTTTGAAACATGTATGTAATTAAACTCTCAGCTAACTTTTAAAATGTGTTTAATAGGGTAATTGTATCCCTTAACGACAAAATGAAACACCAGCAAAAATGTTAAAGCTGTGGAGCCCCGCAATTTGGTTTAATTCTAAAGTATTTCTCAAAATAAATTGGACTTGAGAAGTATCTGTCTCCAGTTCCCTTCAATTAGAAAGCCATGGCATTCTACAGTCTCTTGAGGAACCTTCAAGGCAGATGGGATCGCTGGCCTCGGCCCACTTGACTGACACGTTAGTTTTCCTCGTCAGGCCTCTATTCCGGAGGGTCACTGAATCAATTTGCCTTCAGAACCTGGGAAAATTGAAGTTCACAAGATATAGGAGCAGAGTTAGGCCATTCGGCCCATCGAGTCTGCTCCGCCATTCTATCCTGGCTGAGATGTTCCTCATCTGCTACCTACAATGTTACAGAGCAAGAGCTGGATTGCGAAATCAGCCAGAGCATCTCCCTCGAACACATGACCTAGCAGCAGGAGTAGGCACTTTAGCCTCCCGAGCCGAAACACCCTCAATCCCATCCTGGCCTCAATGCCACCGTCCTGCCCGTTCTCCATAACCCTTCAACCCATTACCGATTAAAACATCTGTCTAACTCCTCCTTAAATTTCCTCACTGTCCCAGCATCCACCGCACTCTGGGGTAGGGAATTCCACAAATTCTCCCTTTGGGAGAAATAGTTTATGCTCAAATCTGTTTTAAATTTGCTACCTCTTATTCTAAGATTATGACCTCGTGTTCTAGAATGTTCCACCAGAGAAAACAGCAGCTCCACGTCTACTTTATCCATATCTTTTCGCATCTTGTATTAAATCTCCCCTCATTCTTCTAAACTCTGCAGAGTATAGGCCGAAACTGTTCAATCTCTCATACGGCAAAAATCAATCTAGTGAACCTCCTCTGAACTGCCTCCAATGCCACCACATCGGGAGGGAGGGGGGTAGGGGGGGGCACGGTAGCACAGTGGTTAGCACAGTTGCTTCGCAGCTCCAGGGTCCCAGGTTCGATTCCCGACTTGGGTCACTGTCTGTGCGGAGTCTGCACCTTCTCCCCGTGATGTGCAGGTTAGGTGGATTGGCCATGCTAAATTGCCCTTAGTGTCCAAAATTGCCCTTAGTGTTGGATGGGGTTACTGGGTTATGGGGATAGAGTGGAGGTATTGGCTTGGGTAGGGTGCTCATTCAAAGAGCCGGTGCAGACTCGATGGGCCGAATGGCCTCCTTCTGCACTGTAAATTCTATGAATAGTTAATGCCACCTCCAGCCAACTAAACCTTTCTGTACAAAACCCTTCAAAACCTATCTTGTCAAACAAGCAATTATCAATCTGCCTCAGTATCGCCTTGTGCAGCTCAGAGACACATGAAAATGAAATGAAATGAAAATCGCTTATTGTCACAAGTAGGCTTCAAATGAAGTTACTGTGAAAAGCCCCTAGTCGCCACATTCCGACGCCTGTTCGGGGAGGCTGGTATATTTTGCTCGTTAAGACTGCTGTGAAACTCCTTGCGATGTTTTATAATATTAACGGCGCTACATAAATGTACATCGTTGTTGTTGTGAAAGGTTCTGTTGTACTCGCTGTGTCTGCTCTTGTGTGGACGGTGATTGCACGGAACAAATTATTGCAGTGCTCCATTTTAAAAATATATAAATTTAGAGTACCCAATTATTTGTTTTTCCCAATTAAGGGGCGATTTAGCGTGGCCAATTCCCCTACCCTGAACATCTTTGAGATGCAGGGGTGAGACCCACGCAAACACGGGGAGACTGTGCAAACTCCACGAGGACAGTGACCCGGGGCCGGAATCGAACCCGGGACCTCGGCGCCGTGCTGACCACTGCGCCGCCCAACACTCCCGCGACACATTAACGTCAGGAGCTGATTCAGCCCACGCTCCATCCGTCTTGCGCCTTCTTGCAGTCGCTCACTTGCTGCTCCCCTTTCCCGGGGAGGGAGAGAATGTCAGCTGCAATCCCGCCTTCACAACAACAGCTGTCATTCGCAGCGAGACTCGCTCCATGGGAGCATTGCTGAGCAAAAGCTGCCCCCCCCCAGCCTCAGTAGAAGAGGGTAAACAAGGGCTTAGCTGAAGAGTTAAGTTTTGAGAGTGTCTGAAAGGAGAGAGAGATTTAGGGAAGGAATTCCAGAGCTTGGTACCAACAGGCAGCTGAGGACACAATTTCAGCCATAGTGTTCCAAGGTGATAGAGACGGAATAAAACCCCTTGGGCAGTCTGTTTTGATAGGTAAAGAATATTGTAAACATTAAAAGTAATTGTAAATGTGGTGCGATACAGACAATATCGCACCTTATGTGATTGAACAGTCATGTAATGTGCTTGTAGCAGCGAGAGGTATCATCGGAGAGTCTTCTTGAACATCAAAGTGATTTATTGGAGCTCACTATGTACAGGAACAGCAGCTGAAATACACGTCTTTACGCCTTGACCCCAGGGTCCACATTAATTGGATCCCTGGGCTGCCTTCCCATTGGCCAGGGTTCGCGAGCTCACGCGTTATTTTTTGAAAAAGCAATCGGCAGGGAATTGGATGAGCGCAGAGGTCTTGGAGGGCTGTAGATTTTTTTAAAATTATTTTTTTGGGGGGATTTGTCACCGACAAGGCCAGCACATGTTGCCGATCCCTGATTCGCCCTGCCACACCGTCTCACTGGGCAATCAAGAGTTGACCACATCGCTGTGGCGGTCTGGAGTCACGTGCAGTCCCAGAAGGGGTAAGGATGGCAGATTTCCTTCCTTAAAGGGGCAAGAGTGTGCCGTGTTCCAATAATCGGCCATGGGCACCGTTACGGAGACTAGCTTTTAAAGATTCGGGTTTAAACTCCACCAGCTGCCGGGGTGGGATTTGAACCCTTGTCTCCAGAACAATAACAGGATGGAGGTGAGGTTGTGGTTTAAATATTAATGCCAGCGTTCCTGCTGGTGAAAATTCAGCCAAGGTTCCAGGACCAACTTTCCCTTGAATTGTATTTTGTAATGCTCGGCTGATTCATTGAAGTGCGTGGGCCCTTTAAATTCTTTTGCATGTGTGGTCACTTAAAGGGACTAACTTGCCTGCGACCGGTCCATGAAGAAAGAAACAAAGTTAACGTTTTGAGTCCAATGTGAAGAGTTCAATATATTGGAGGATGAGTGTGTCTCTGTTGGTAGCACTCTCGCCTTTGACTCAGAGGTTCATGGGTTCCAATCCCACTCCGAAGACAAGTTCATCTTCTAGGTCCTTGCTCTTGAGGTAGCTAAAGCTACCTTTTAGATGGGAAGTTAAGCTCAGAGCCCTCTCTGCCTCTCGGGTGGATCTTTGAAGACTACCATAGAACTATAGAATTCCTATAGTGCAGGAGGCCATTCGGCCCATCGAGTCTGCACCGACCCTCTGAAGGAGCACTCGACCTGGGCCCACTTCTTGCCCTATCCTCATAACCCCACCTAACCCTGCACATCTTCGGACACTAAGGGGCAATTGAGCATGGCTAATCCACCGAGCCTGCACATCTTTGAACAGTGGGAGGAAACAGGAGCACCCGGAAGAAAACCGCGCAGACACGGGGAGAATGTGCAAACGCCACACGGTCACCCAAGACCGGAATCGAACCCGGGTCCCTGGCGCTGTGATGTTGCAGTGCCACCTCAGTTCTCCTCTATGTCCTGATCAACACTTATCACTAAAACAGCTTATCTGGCTATATCACCATTGCTGTTTTGTGAAATCGTGCTGTGCACAGATTGACTGCTGCATTTGCTACATTATAACAGGGACTAC
Organism: Scyliorhinus torazame; assembly: GCF_047496885.1. Taxonomy (NCBI): domain Eukaryota; kingdom Metazoa; phylum Chordata; class Chondrichthyes; order Carcharhiniformes; family Scyliorhinidae; genus Scyliorhinus; species Scyliorhinus torazame. Next base: position 18,994,176 of record NC_092733.1, read on the forward strand.
TTACACTAGCAATGATTTTCATGTGATGTGAAGCACTTGGGGATGCCCTGTGGTTGTGAAGGTGCAATATAAATTCGTACCTTTCTTTATCCCATTTAGCGAATGCATACGGTGTTAAGTGCATTGTGACAGAATTGTATTGTCTCAGAGACTCTTTGTCCTCACAGGCAGTAGTTCTTGAACAACCCATGTTCCGAATGCCTTTTAATTCGCATGACACACGGCAAGATCACACAGCACATGTGTCAACCAGCTCCCTCTTTTGAACCTCCCCTTTTATCCTCAGCTGACTGGAGCAAGTCCCCTCCCACTTCAAGTGCAATGTTCCTCAAGTGCATTCACCTGAGGAAGGAGCTGCGCTCCGAAAGCTAGTGATTTGAAACAAACCGTTTAAAAAATAATAACTTTTATTAAGGTTTTCACAGAATATCAATAACAAAATGAAAAAGGAACCCAACAGGGTTAAATACAAAACACAGTCAAAAAACAACCCTCCATACCCCCCTCCCCCCGTACATAAATAATAAATTAACACCCCAAATTAACACAAAGCCAACAGATCAAATATATACACCCCCTCAGATCCCCCAGTGTAAATAAACATAAATAAAGTAAACCCGCCCCCCCCCCCCCCCCCCCAAGCTGCTGCTGCCATTGACCAATGTCTACCGTTCTGCCAGGAAGTCTAAGAACAGTTGCCACCGCCTGAAGAACCCTTGTACCGACCCTCTCAAGGCGAATTTCACCCTCTCCAACTTAAACCCCGCCATATCGTTGATCCAGGATTCCACGCTTGGGGGCCTCGCGTCCTTCCACTTAAGAAGAATCCTCCGCCGGGCTACCAGGGACGCAAAGGCCAGAATACCGGCCTCTTTCGCCTCCTGCACTCCCGGCTCCTCTGTCACCCCAAATATTGCGAGCCCCCAGCCTGGTTTGACCCTGGACCCTACCACCCTCGACACCGTCCTTGCTACGCCCTTCCAAAATTCCTCCAACGCTGGGCATGCCCAGAATATATGGGTGTGATTTGCTGGGCTCCCTGAGCACCTAACACACCTGTCCTCACCCCCAAAAAACCGGCCCATCCTTGTCCCGGTCATGTGTGCCCTGTGCAGCACCTTAAACTGTATGAGGCTGAGCCTCGCGCACGAAGATGAAGAGTTCACACTCCCTAGGGCATCTGCCCATGTCCCTTCCTCGATCTCCTCTCCCAACTCCTCCTCCCACTTACCTTTCACCTCCACCACCGAGGCCTCCTCCTCCTCCTGCATCACCTGGTAAGTTTCCGAGATCTTCCCCACTCCCACCCACCCCCCGAGAGCACCCTGTCCTGTACGGTGCGTGGCAGCAGCCACGGGAATTCCACCACCTGCCGCCTGGCAAATGCCCTTACCTGTAAGTACCTGAAGGTGTTCCCCGGGGGGAGCCTATACTTCTCCTCCAACTCACCCAGGCTCACGAACTTCCCGTCCACAAACAGGTCTCCCAACCTTCGTATCCCTGCCCTGTGCCACCCCGAAAACCCTCCATCTGTCCTCCCTGGGACGAACCGGTGGTTCCCCCGTATTGGGGTCCACACCGAGGCCCCAACTTCCCCCTTGTGCCGCCTCCACTGCCCCCAGACTTTGAGGGCAGCCGCCACCACCGGGCTTGTGGTATACCTCCTTGGAGGGAGCGGCAGCGGCGCTGTTGCCAGCGCCCCCAGACTCGTACCCACACAGGACGCAGTCTCCAGCCTCTTCCAGCCAGCCCCCTCCGCCTCCATCACCCACTTGCGCACCATCGTCGCATTGGCGGCCCAATAGTACCCACAGAGGTTGGGCAGCGCCAGTCCCCCCCTATCTCTACTTCGCTCCAGGAACACCCTTCTCACCCTCGGAGTCCCTCGCGCCCACACAAACCCCATTATGCTCCTGTTAACCCGCCCAAAAAAGACCTTCGGGATAAACATGGGGAGGCACTGGAACAGGAACAAAAACCATGGGAGCACCGTCATTTTGACTGACTGCACCCTACCCGCCAAGGACAGCGGCAACACGTCCCACCTCTTGAACTCCTCCTCCATTTGCTCCACCAGCCTCGTGAAATTAAGCCTATGCAGGGCCCCCCAGCTCCTGGCCACCTGGACCCCCAAATACCTGAAGCTCTTCTCCGCCTTTTTTAGTGGGAGCTCGCCAATCCCCTTCTCCTGGTCCCCTGGGTGAACCACGAACAGCTCGCTCTTCCCCATGTTGAGCTTATACCCCGACAAATCCCCGAATTCCCTGAAGGTCCTCATTACCTCTGGCATTCCCCCCACCGGGTCCGCCACATGTAACAGCAAGTCGTCCGCATAGAGCGACACCCTATGCTCCTCCCCACCCCGCACCAACCAGTTCCTCGACTCCCTCAGTGCCATAGCCAGGGGTTCAATCACCAGTGCGAAGAGCAGGGGGGACAGGGGACACCCCTGCTCGTCCCTCGGTGCAGCCGAAAGTACTCAGACCTCCTCCTGTTCGTGGCCACACTCACCATCGGGACCTCATACAACAGCCTGACCCACCTGATAAACTCCCCCCCCCCCCCAAAACCCAAACCTCTTCAGCACGTCCCACAGATACCCCCACTCTACCCTATCGAAGGCTTTCTCAGCGTCCATCGCCACCACAATCTCCGCCTCCCCCTCCCTCGCCGGCATCATAATAACGTTCAGGAGCCTCCGCACATTCTTGTTCAACTCCCTCCCCTTCACGAACCCCGTCTGGTCTTCGTGGATGACCTGCGGCACACAATCCTCAATCCTCGTGGCTATGACCTTCGCCAGCACCTTGGCATCTACGTTTAGCAACGAAATCAGCCTGTAAGACCCACACTGCAGGGGATCCTTGTCCCGCTTCAGGATCAAGGAGATCAGTGCCCGGGACATCGTCGGGGGCGAAGCCCCCCCCCTTCTCCCTTGCCTCATTGAAGGTCCTAACTAGCAACGGGCCCAACAGGTCCATATATTTTTTTATAGAATTCGACCGGGAAACCGTCCGGCCCCGGTGCCTTCCCCGCCTGCATGCTCCCTATCCCTTTGGTCAGCTCCTCCAGCCCAATCGGGGCACCTAATCCCGCCACCAGTCCTTCCTCCACCTTCGGGAACCTCAATTGGTGCAGAAAGCGGCCCATCCCTCCCTCCTCCAGTGGGGGCTCGGACTGATATAATTCCTCATAAAAGTCCCTGAAGACCCCATTGATGCCATCCCCACTCCGTACCACACGCCCTCCCCTGTCCTTAACTTCCCCGATCTCCCTAGCTGTGTCCCGCTTCCGAAGCTGATGCACCAGCATCCGGCTTGCCTTTTCCCCATACTCATAAATCGCCCCTGGGCCTTCCTCCACTGCACCTCCGCCTTCCTCGAATTCGGCCTGGAGGCTGTGCCTCTTCCTCAACAGTCCTTCCTCAGGCACCTCCGCATACCTCCTGTCTACCCTCACCATCTCCCCCACCAGCCTCTCCCTCTGCTCCCTCTGCTCCTTGTGGGCCCTAATGGAGATCAGCTCTCCCATAACCACCGCCTTCAGCGCCTCCCATACCATTCCCACTCGGACCTCCCCGTTATTGTTGGCCTCCAGGTATCTTTCTATGCTTCCTCGGACCCGCTCGCTCACCTCCTCGTCCACCAAGAGCCCCACCTCCAAGCGCCACAGCGGGCGCTGGTCCCTCTCCTCCCCCAGCTCGAAGTCCACCCAATGCGGGGCGTGATCCGAAATGGCTATCGCCAAGCACTCAAGTATCCTCTACTCTCGCTATCAGCGCCCTGCTCAAAATAAAAAAGTCGATCCGGGAATAAGCCTTATGGACATGTGAGAAGAATGAAAATTCCCTAGCCCCCAGCCTTGCAAATCTCCATGGATCCACCCCTCCCATCTGGTCCATAAACCCCCTCAGCACCATAGCCGCCGCCGGCTTCCTACCCGTCCTAGGCCTGGAGCGATCCAGTGCCGGATCCAACACCATGTTAAAGTCTCCCCCCATTATCACGCCCCCCACTTCCATATCTGGGATCCGACCCAACATGCGCCGCATAAAACCCGTATCGTCCCAGTTCGGGGCATACACTATGACCAGGAGCACCCTCTCTCCCTGCAGCTTACCACTTACCATTACGTACCTACCGCCATTATCTGCCACAATGCTCGACGCATCGAACGACACCTTCTTTCCCACCAAGATCACCACCCCTCGATTTTTGGCATCCAGCCCCGAATGAAACACCTGACCTACCCACCCTTTCCTCAATCTTACCTGGGTCTGCCACCTTCAGGTGTGTCTCCTGGAGCATGAGCACATCCGCCTTCAGCCCCTTCAGGTGCGCGAACACGCGGACCCGCTTGACCAGCCCGTTCAGTCCCCTTACAATCCAGGTTATCAGCCGGATCAGGGGGCTACCCGCCCCCCTCCCCCGCCGACTAGCCATAACCCCTCCTCGGCCAGCCACGCGCCCAACTTCTCGGCCTGAACAAAGACCCATGCCTCCTCCGGAGACTCAAAATAATGGTGCCAGTCCTTGTAGGTGACCCACAGTCGCGCCGGCTGCAACATGCCAAACTTCACCCCCTTCCTGTGCAGCACCGCCTTTGACAAATTTCTTTACCCGTCAGTCTGGCCTCAATAAAAGTCGAGATGGATTTGCAGGTACAGCATTAGTTATTTTATTTGGCTTGCAAGCCTGATTCATTTCACAGAGGCATAAGACACATCTAGTCTCCTACACCCCGGAAAGCGAATGAACAAAGAGACAAAGGGATTTCTGCAAATAAATTCAAATGGTATCAAGTTTCACATACACGATTCCCATACGTCATCCTGTACCCCTCCTGACCTGGTCATACATTCTGATTGGCTCACTTCTCATCCCTTCCTCTGGCCCCCTTATTACCCAGCATCCTTTTCTCCTCCTTTGGTGGACACACCTCCTCCTTGCTTTGCCATGTGGTGTGAAATCCTTTGTCTGTGAACTCACCAGAATGAGACTGGCCTATCTCTACATTACAGTAACTAATATCTCTAAAGTAACTATTTTATATCACATTCGTCACCTTCGCTCGGTTGTACCCGGCCCTCCTCTTCGCCACCTCCACACTCCAGTCCTGGTATATTCGAACCTCCGCGTACTCGCACCTGCTGCTCCTCTCCTTCTTGGCCTACCTGAGCACAAACTCCCGATCAGCGAACCGATGAAACCGCACCAGCACCGCCCGCGGAGGCTCGTTAGCCTCCTCGCCAGCACGCTATAGGCCCCTTCCAGCTCCAGGGCCCCCTGGAAGGACCCCGCTCCCATCAGCGAGTTCAACATGGTGACCACATAGGCCCCACGTCCGGCCCCTCCGGGAGGCCCAGAATCCGCAAGTTCTTCCGCCGCGACCGATTCTCCATCTTCTTGAACCGCTCCTGCCATTTCTTGTGGAGCGCCTCGTGCGCCTCCACCTTTACCGCTCGGCCTAAGATCTCATCCTCGTTGTCGGAGATCTTTTGTCGGGCCTCGCGGATCGCCACCCCCTGGGCTGTCTGTGTCTCCAGCAGCTTATCAATAGAAGCCTTCATCGGCTCTAGCAGGTCCGCTTTAATCTCCCTGAAGCAGCGCTGGATAACCTCCTGTTGCTCCTGCGCCCAGTGCATCCACGCTGTCTGGTCCCCACCTGCCGCCATTTTGTTCTTCTTCCCTCGCACCTTCTTCGGGTCCACCGCCACTTTTTTAGTCGCCCTGCTCCTGGTAAAAGCCATATACTGTTGGGGAACTATTGTACTCTCCTTCCCACAATGGGAAACGCCGAACAAATGCCGTTGGGGGCCCTGAAAAGAGCCCAAAAGTCCGTTTTTTGTGGGAGCTGCCGAATGCGCGACTTACTTCCACATAGCCGCAACCGGAAGTCGATTTGAAACAAACCTGTTGGACTTTAACCTGGTGTTGTAAGACTTCTTACTGTCCCCACCCCAGTCCAATGCCGGCATCTCCTCATCAATGTTCTTTAAAGGGGAGGTTTCTAAAGGAAGCTTCCTCTCCAATCAGAGTTCTCATCAGGCTCTGGCTAATATACCAGCTGCCAATCACTCTGCCACCATCTATAATCGATTGCACACAGGCTTATTATTTTGAGGGTTCGCCCATTTAAGACGGAGATAGAACCACATAATAAAATCAGTACAGTGCAGAAGGAGGCCATTTGGTCCATCGAGTCTGCACCGACCCTGTGAAAGAGCACCTTACCTAGGCTAGGCCCACGCCCCCACACCCTCCCGCTATCGCCGTAACCCACCTAACCTTTGGGCACTATGGGCAATTTCTCATGGCTGATCCACCTAACCTGCACATCTTTGGCCTGTGGGAGGAAACCGGAGCACCCGGAGGAGACCCACGCAGACACGGAGGAGAAAGTGCAAACTCCGCACAGACAGTGACCCGAGGCCGGAATCGAACCCGGGTCCCTGGCGCTGTGAGGCAGCAGTGCTAACCACTGTGCCACGGTGCCGCCCAAAACGAGGGGAATCTTTCCCCCCTCCAAAGGATCGGGAGCCTCTGGAACTCTCTCCCTCAAAACACGGTGGAAGCTGAGTCTTTGAATGTTTTTATGTGCAGATAGATTCTTGATAAGCGAGGGGGGGGTGAAAGGTTATCTGGGGTAGGACGCAATGTGAAGACGAGGTTACAATCAGATCAGCCGCGATCTTATTGAATGGCGGAGTAGCTCGAGTGGCCTGCTCCTGCTCCATATGCAGGGAGATAAGACAAAGGCATGGAATTTGTACCTGCGTGCACCAAGAGTGCGAACAGCGAGATGGCCACAAAATCCAGCAAGACTCAGGAAATGAGAATCTCGCCGGCAAGATCTCTTTTTCTGATTTCCTGCCCGTCGCTCGCCGGTGACATGATGAGGTTCCCACTCAGGAAGGACGTGCGCCTCACCTCCATACATTTAAACATAATTGGCAGACGCCCCACCCACTCGCATAACTGGTTGGCAGTTATGTGTCAGTCACTTAAATCTACCTTGATCTAAAAGCAGGTGGGGGAGGGGAGTCAATTCAGGACAATTTAAAAAGAGCAACTTGTAAACTCACTCCCAGTGAGTTCTCCCAGTGAGCCAGAGAAGACACAGCCAGAGTGAGACAGAACCAAGAGTGAGTTTGGGAATTTGAATCTAGGTGGGAATTCAAAGCTGGATGGGGAGGAAGTGATTTTTATCCCTGGTAAGTAGTGTTTCTGTTTTCTTTTTCTTTTCATTGGTATATTTATTTATTTTTTTCTTCATTGTTTATTTATTTATTTATTTTTATTTTTAAAAAAAATTTGGGGGGGGGGGGAAATTGTAATTATTGAAGTTAACCGAAGGTTTAAGACATGGCAGGATATCTCAGACCCATGTCATGCTCCTCGTGTGCGATGTGGGAGCTCAGGGACATGTCCACTGTTCCTGGCTCCTTCACGTGCAAGAAGTGTGTCCAGCTGCAGCTCCTGTTAGACCGCTTGACGGCTCTGGAGCTGCGGATGGACTCACTTTGGAGCATCCGCGATGCTGAGGACATCGTGGATAGCATGTTTAGCGAGTTGGTCACACCGCAGGTGAAAGGTACTGATGGAGATAGAAAATGGGTGACCAAAAGACAGAGCAAGAGTAGGAAGGCAGTGCAGGTGTCCACTGCGGTCATCTCCCTGCAAAACAGATATACTGCTTTGGATACTGTTGAGGGAGATGGCTCACTAGGGAAAGGCAGCAGCAGCCAGGTTCATGGCACCATGGCTGGCTCTGCTGCGCAGCTGGGCAGGAAGAAGAATGGCAGGGCTATAGTAATAGCGGACTCAATTGTAAGGGGAATCGACAGGTGGTTCTGCGGACGCAGTTGAGACTCCAGGATGGTATGTTGCCTCCCTGGTGCAAGGGTCAAGGATGTCTCGGAGCGGCTGCAGGACATTCTGAGGGGGGAGGGTGAACAGCCAGCTGTCGTGGTGCACATAGGCACCAATGATATAGGTAAAAAACGGGATGAGGTCCTACAAGCTGAATTCAGGGAGTTAGGAGTTAAACTAAAAAGTAGGACCTCAAAGGTAGTAATCTCAGGATTGCTACCAGTGCCACGAGCTAGTCAGAGTAGGAATGTCAGGATAGATAGGATGAATGCGTGGCTCGAGAGATGGTGTAAGAGGGAGGGATTCAAATACCTGGGGCATTGGAACCGGTTCTGGGGGAGGTGGGACCAGTACAAACCGGACGGTCTGCACCTGGGCAGGACTGGAACTAATGTGGCAGGGGGATGGGAACCGATGCAGGAAGTTGGAAGGTAGTAAAACAGGGACAGAAACAAAAGGCAGTAAGGGGGAAAGTGTAAGGCAGAGAAGCCAAAGTCAAAAATCAAAAAGGGCGACAGTACAAGGTACAGTGACTGAGGGGAGCTCAGTGAATAAGACCAGGAATACTAAAAGGAATAAAACGGGAAGTGAAAACATTAATGGTAAGCGACGCGGCAGGTTGCTACATGAAGATATGGGTTCAACGACAAGGAAAATTAGGAGAAAGGTTGAGAGGAAATATAACTTAGGAGAGGTTACTGATCGAGGTGTTAAGATTCAAAACAGATGTAAAAAAGCCAACATAAGTGTACTTCACCTGAATGCTCGTAGTATTCGGAATAAGGTAAATGAGTTGATGGCGCAAATCATCGTGAATGATTATGATTTAGTGGCCATTACTGAAACATGGTTAAAGGATGGTCACGACTGGGAGTTAAATATCCGAGGGTATCAAACTATTCGGAAGGACAGAGTGGATGGTAAGGGAGGTGGTGTAGCTCTGTTATTTAAGGATGACATCCGGGCAATAGAAAGGGATGACATCGGTGCTATGGAGGATAAGGTTGAATCCATTTGGGTGGAAATCAGGAATAGTAAGGCGAAAAAGTCACTGATATGAGTAGTCTATAGGCCACCAAATAGTAACATTATGGTGGGGCAGGCAATAAACAAAGAAATAACTGATACATGTAGAAATGGTACAGCAGTTATCATGGGGGATTTTAATCTACATGTTGATTGGTTTAACCAGGTCGGTCAAGGCAGCCTTGAGGAGGAGTTTATAGAATGTATCCGCGATAGTTTCCTAGAACAGTATGTAATGGAACCTACGAGGGAACAAGCGGTCCTAGATCTGCTCCTGTGTAATGAGACAGGATTGATTCAGGATCTCATAGTTAGGGATCCTCTCGGAAGGACGATCACAATATGGTGGAATTTAAAATACAGATGGAGGGTAAGAAGATAAAATCAAGCACTAGTGTTTTGTGCTTAAACAAAGGAGATTACAATGGGATGAGAGAAGAACTAGCTAAGGTAGACTGGAAGCAAAGACTTTATGGTGAAACAGTTGAGGAACAGTGGAGAACCTTCCAAGTGATTTTTCACAGTGCTCAGCAAAGGTTTATACCAACAAAAAGGAAGGACGGTAGAAAGAGGGAAAATCGACCGTGGATATCTAAGGGAATAAGGGAGAGTATCAAATTGAAGGAAAAAGCATACAAAGTAGCAAAGATTAGTGGGAGACTAGAGGACTGGGAAATCTTTAGGGGGCAACAGAAAGCGACTAAAAACGCTATAAAGAAGAGTAAGATAGATTATGAGAGTAAACTTGCTCAGAATATAAAAACAGATAGTAAAAGTTTCCACAAATATATAAAACAAAAAAGAGTGGCTAAGGTAAATATTGGTCCTTTAGAGGATGAGAAGGGAGATTTAATAATGGGAGATGAGGAAATAGCTGAGGTACTGAACAGGTTTTTTGGGTCGGTCTTCACAGTGGAAGACACAAATGACATGCCAGTGACTGATGGAAATGAGGCTACGACAGGTGAGGACCTTGAGAGGTTTGTTATCACCAAGGAGGTAGTGATGGGCAAGCTAATGGGGCTAAAGGTAGACAAGTCTCCTGGCCCTGATGGAATGCATCCCAGAGTGCTAAAAGACATGGCTAGGGAAATTGGAAATGCACTAGTGATAATTTACCAAAATTCACTAGACTCTAAGGTGGTCCCGGCGGATTGGAAATTAGCAAACGTGACACCACTGTTTAAAAAAAGAGGTAGGCAGAAAGCGGGTAATTATAGGCCTGTGAGCTTAACTTCGGTAGCAGGGAAGATGCTGGAATCTATCATCAAGGAAGAAATAGCGAGGCATCTGGATGGAAATTGTCCCATTGGGCAGATGCAGCATGGGTTCATAAAGGGCAGGTCGTGCCTAACTAATTTAGTGGAATTTTTTGAGAGACATTAACAGTGCGGTAGATAACGGGGAGCCAATGGATGTGGTATATCTGGATATCCAGAAAGCCTTTGACAAGGTGCCACACAAAAGGTTGCTGTATAAGATAAAGATGCATGGCATTAAGGGGAAAGTAGTAGCATGGATAGAGGATTGGTTAATTAATAGAAAGCAAAGAATGGGGATTAATGGGTGTTTCTCTGGTTGGGAATCAGTAGCTAGTGATGTCCCTCAGGGATCAGTGTTGGGCCCACAACTGTTCACAATTTACATAGATGATTTGGAGTTGGAGACCAAGGGCAATGTGTCCAAGTTTGCAGACGACACTAAGATAAGTGGTGAAGCAAAAAGTGCAGAGGATACTGGAAGTCTGCAGAGGGGTTTGGATAGGCTAAGTGAATGGGCTAGGGTCTGGCAGATGGAATACAATGTTGACAAATGTGAGGTTATCCATTTTGGTAGGAATAACAGCAAAAGGGATTATTATTTAAATGATAAAATATTAAAACATGCTGCTGTGCAGAGAGACCTGGGTGTGCTAGTGCATGAGATGCAAAAAGTTGGTTTACAGGTGCAACAGGTGATTAAGAAGGCAAATGGAATTTTGTCCTTCATTGCTGGAGGGATGGCGTTTAAGACTAGGGAGGTTATGCTGCAATTGTATAAGGTGTTAGTGAGGCCACACCTGGAGTATTGTGTTCAGTTTTGGTCTCCTTACTTGAGAAAGGACGTACTGGCACTGGAGGGTGTGCAGAGGAGATTCACTAGGTTAATCCCAGAGCTGAAGGGGTTGGATTACGAGGAGAGGTTGAGTAGACTGGGACTGTACCCGTTGGAATTTAGAAGGATATGGGGGGATCTTATAGAAACATATAAAATTATGAAGGGAATAGATAGGATAGATGCGGTCAGGTTGTTTCCACTGGCGGGTGAAAGCAGAACTAGGAGGCATAGCCTCAAAATAAGGGGAAGTAGATTTAGGACTGAGTTTAGGGGGAACGTCTTCACCCAAAGGGTTGTGAATCTGTGGAATTCCTTGCCCAGTGAAGCAGTAGAGGCTCCTTCATTAAATGTTTTAAAGATAAAGATAGATAGTTTTTTTGAGGAGCAAAGGGATTAAGGGTTATGGTGTTCGGGCCGGAAAGTGGAGCTGAGTCCACAAAAGATCAGCCATGATCTCATTGAATGGTGGAGCAGGCTCGAGGGGCCAGATGGCCTACTCCTGCTCCTAGTTCTTATGTTCTTATCGCCCCCTCACCACTTGAATTCCCCCCTCGATGGCATGACTTTACAACTGCTTTTCACAAATGTGAAGCAGTCAAGTGGGACCCGCCAGGGTTTCACAGGTAAATGTATAGCCCCGGGGAGGGGCAGGGACGTGCCGGCACCCTGGCACCGCCGGCCTTCTAGGCCACTTACGTGGGTGGGGGTTTCCTCTTTTTATATCAGACATCAGGCCACCCTTTAGAAAGGGCGTCGCGATCTTGAGATTCCCGGCTAAAGACTTTTTCCGACCCTGCCCTGCCGGTGTGACGGCGTGAGGCAAGCCTCCAGCATTTCTTTTTCCACTGTGTTTCAAAATATGGCGGGAAACACAGCGGTTAGCACTGCCGCCTCACGCTGCCAGGGACCAGGGTTTGATTCCCGGCTTGGGCCACTGTCTGTGTGGAGTTTGCACTTTCTCGAATGTCTGCGTGGGTTTCCTCCGGGTGTTCCGGTTACTTCCCACAGTCCAAAGATGTGCAGGTTAGGGGCATTGGCCATGCTAAATTGCCCCTTAGTGTCCAGGGATGTACAGGTTAGGTTACGGGGATCGGGCGGGGTGGTCAGGGGAATGAACCTGGAGTGCACGTTCAGAGCGTTTGTGCACAATCGGTGGGCCGAATGGCCTCCTTCCACACCGTAGGGATTCTTAAAAACCCGCCGGCAGCCGACGATCTACGGTTTTCTCACCCTTTGAGAGAAAAAAAGTGGGAAAATCCCGCCCAAAGTATAGGATTCCAGTGAAACAGGGTTCAAGAGTGGGGATAATAGGATATGGAAATTAGTCTCTGTAGACCGGATGGTCACATGGATGCTGGGGTGACGCGGGCACACAAGGGGTCGTTTGTCGGGAACGTGGGAGTCCCCCCCCCCCCCCCCCCCCCCCGGACCACGGGCAGACCCACCGCTCTTAGGAGCTGCTCAGAGTGAGCAATAAAGGTTTATTGTTCAAAGTCCTTGGCCCGCCAGGGCAGCGCAGCGGCACAGTGGTTAGCACAGTTGCTTGGCAGCTCCAGGGTCCCAGGTTCGATTCCCGGCCTGGGTCACTGTCTGTGCGGAGTCCGCACGTTCTCCCCGTGTCTGCGTGGGTTTCCTCCGGGTGCTCTGGTTTCCTCCCGCAGTCCAAAGATGTGCAGGTTAGGTGGATTGGCCATGCTATATTATCCTTAGTGTCCAAAAAAGGTGAGGTGGGGTTACGGTGGGGGTGTGAGCTGAAGTAGGATGCTCTTTCCATGGGCCGGTGCAGACTCGATGGCCGCCTTCTGCACTGTAAATTCTGTGAAACTATGATTGCAACCCAGCTCCTCTTAAAGTCTCCATTTTAAAGTCGCACGCTGCCCTTATTTATTTATTTATTTATTTTTAATTTAGAGTACCCAATTCATTTTTTCCAATTAAGGGGCAATTTAGCGTGTTCAATCCACCTAACCCCCACATCTTTGGTTTGTGGGGGCGAAACCCACGCAAACACGGGGAGAACGTGCAAACTCCACACGGACAGTGACCCAGAGCCGGGATCGAACCTGGGACCTCGGTGCCGTGAGAAGTGCCCCCACTGCGCCAACGTGCTGCCCTTATTTTAATGCTTCAGTTACAAATCCCCGCCCGCATTTGCAGCGGAAGTGGCCATGTAAACCTTTCACACTGTGATGCCGCCGCTCGGCAGGCAGCGGACGGCGCTACGGTGCCTCCTGTGGCAGGAGGGTGCAACGGATGTGCAGGCAGTTCACAGAAACCGTTCACACGGAAATGCGGGCACGGTAACCAGCCAGCGCCGAAGCCTGACGTTAAGTGCTGCCGATGTAAGTGTTTCATGCATCTTGGCAAGAGTGGAAAGCCGAGAACCCTCAACCTCACATGTTGGAACTCATAACTTTTTCCACGAGACAAATTGGGTGGCTCTGCGTTCTCAAGTTTTTTTTTTCATGTGTGTTTTTGTTCTCTCTGCCAACTATTCGCTGCATGTCTTGAGCTGGAAATAATTGGTCTGCGGCCTTCCAAATTAGCACCGACTGTGCTTAAACCCCATTAGATATTTCCATCAAATTTCCCAATTCAGTTTTCTTCTGTGGCCCGAGCTTTCGAGAAATGAGAAAGAAGCTTAAAGTGTTCGGAGTGGGGTGGGAGAAGTAATCAAGCAGGGGTTAACCTGACTGGAAATGGGGTCTTTGTCCTCGAGCCTGGCCTTTGAGCCAATTTGGAGTCTCTCTCTCTCTCTCTCTCTCCCTCTCTCTACAAGCTGCCCCCCCCCTCTCCTGCCCCCTCTTCAACCCGCCTCCCCCCCCATACCCACTCTAATCTAATTATCTTTTATTAAGGATTTGAAGGCCCTTTGATTTTAAATGGGCTTTTTCCTGTCGCTTGTGCTTGTTTGGAAAGATTAAAGTCTCACTCAGGTTCCCATGTCAAAGATCACTGCTGTGGTCAGGGACTGGGAGAGGCACAAAGAGGAGGTAATGAATGGAGAGAGAGAAACGAGGGGCTTGCAGGATCAAAGGCAGAGTCCTGTGAAGTGTGACTGAATTGGATTAAGACTTGGGAATTATCAGCCTGCAAAGTGGAGAGGAGGTGGGGGTGGGGGGGGCGGGGGGGGTGATTTCTATGTCATTTCTATTCTCCTATCCATGTCTACGGTGATTCGGGCCCTGCCAGACTGCGCCTCATAGGACAATCCCCTAACCCCAGGACCTCGTGCCTCGTGAACCTTCATTGACAGTGTTCGAGAAGGGGGCGGGGGGGGGGGGGGCAGCACGGTTGTGTAGTGGTCAGCACTGCTACATCCTGGGACTGCGGCACTGAGGACCCGGGTTCGAATCCCGGCCCTGGGTCACCGTCCGTGTGGAGTTTGCACATTCTCCCCATGTCTGCGTGGGTTTCACCCCCACAGCCCAAAGATGTGCAGGGTAGGTGGATTGGCCGCACTAAATTGCCCCTTAATTGGAAAAATTAAAATAATTGGGACCTCTAAATTTATTTATTTATTTTAAATATAGAGTACACAATTCATTTTTTCCAATTAAGGGGCAATTTAACGTGGCCAATCCACCTACCCTGCACATCTTTTGGGTTGTGGGGGCGAAACCCACACCAACACGGGGAGAATGTGTAAACTCCACACGGACAGTGACCCAGAGTGGGTTACTTTGCTCTCTAGCACATTATGGCCAAAGTCCTCCATACTCACAGCTGGGATTTTCCGGAACCTCTGGAAGCGAAGGGAGTTCTCGCCGGAAAGCCAAATTTTCCGCTCTCGCTCGGGACGTTCCCGCCTAGGACGAGGCCGGAGAATCCCACCCACCAGCCACGTTCTTGCCCACTCACGTAGCTTGTCCATGTCCCTTTGCTGTCTCTTCAGGTACTCTCATTTCCACCTAACTTTGTATCCTCAACATACTCGGATACATTGCACTCAGTCCCCTCATCGGGATTACTGCCCCTCGCCTTTCCCTCATTTTCCTCTCTTCCCTTTCAGCGTTCATTTCAGTGATGGACGTCCAACTTCCTAACCTCTCCATCGGTGACATAAGGAGAAGGGACACACAAGGACAGTCCTTCCACTCTCACCCATACAGGAGTAGCCAGAGCATCTTAACATTAACTTCTATTTCCACCTCTGCACTGTCGTCTCCAAAGTTCCTCGATGACTTGTTGTTGACACCCTTCCTGTACTTGATCAGGGGACATAGTGTGGTGGTAATGTCGCTGGCCCAGTAATCCAGAGGCCCAGGCTAATGCTCCGGGGACATGGGTTCAAATCCCACAGCGGCAGCTGGTGGAATTCAAGTTCAATTAATTAAGAAATCTGGAACCCATCTGGCTCATAAATGTCCTTTAGGGAAGGAAGTGGTCCGGCTTGCAGGCGACTCCACAGCAATGTGGCTGACGCTTTAATGCCCTCTAGGGATCAGCAACAAATGCTGGCCTGGCCAGTGATGCCACATCTCATGGACAAAAACGTGGGGAGTGAGGGGGGCAATTCTCTGGGTGCATTGCGCCCGATGCAAATCCCGCTATGTCAGGAGAATTCCCGAAGAAGCTCGAAGCAGGATTTGTACCAGGTGGCAAACGATTTCTGATGCTCCCGGCTCGTCCCAGCAGAGGTAACGTGATTCATGCCCTCGCTGGGAGGAGCTTTAAGCCGAATTCACCCTGCTCCTGAAATTCTCCCACCTGTCGGAGCAACATGAGGTCGGCGCAAGTCACTCCTGATCTCTGCAAACCGAGACCAGACGTGATGAGCACGCCGGTGGGGGAGGGGGGGGGGGGTCCTCTGAGGTTATTGTCGGCCCCAGGCCCTCGGAATCGTGGCTTGGCACCCTTGCAGTGCCAAGTTGGCACTGCCAAGGACTGAGGCCTGAAGGGGTGGGGCCTTAAGGGTGGCCCATTGGTAGGGCCCCGAGGCCAGTGATTTTGGGATGTGGGGGTGAGACCCACGCCGACACAGGGAGAATGTGCAAACTCCACACGGACAGTGACCCGGGGCCGGGATCGAACCGGGCCCTCCATGCCGTGAGGCATCAGGGCCACTGAGCCGCCCCCCCTAGGGGAAATGATATCGGCAAGGATCAGGCTGGGGGCAGGAATGATGCCGCTGAGGATCGTGGGAGGGGGGAAATGATGCCAGCGAAGATTGGGGGTGGCGGAATAATGCCGGCGATGATCGGGTGGGGGGTGTTTTGCATCCTGATGCCTGTCAGATGTGTGTGTGCTTGGAGGTGACTCGACCTACGCTGCACACATTACCCGCTGGAGGCCAGGCTTAGAAATAATTTGGGAGAATTGTGCCCTTGGCCTCTGCTGCATGTACATCAGTGACCCATCTTTATCCCTCTACCACCTTGCTCCATCCCTTGCGTGCGCGTGTGTGTGTGTGTTTGGCGGGAGATTTTGTTTCACTGCAATTGATGACGACATTGATTGACTTGTCAGTTCAATGGGTTCCGGAGCCACATCACCCTCCCATAGCTGCGCTGCCCTACAATTATTAATCTGCCAGGACCTGAGTAAGGAGGCTACGTTTACTTTATTGCCTAATGAACATTGTTCATTGTATGTTATATACTGTAGGCACTTGACTACCCTGGCACTCAGTGAGTACATGTTTCTGTTTCTAGGCATTTTAAAGCCTTTCTGGAGGCTTTTCGGTCTTTTTAGTCAATTCATGCTATTGCTCCAGCCCATGTCGCAAAGCAGCCTTCTTATTTTGAATCTCTGGACTCTTGGCCAGCCTATAGAAAGCTTTCTAGATTAGGTGCCCCACCACTGCCGATCCAGGAAGGTTGGCTACTCTGTAGATTGGTGAAGGTGGGGCTGTTCTCCAAGCAGAAGGAAGGAGATAGAAGAGGGGTGCTCAAAAAGCCTGAGGCTTCTGGGCAAAGCCGATGGGTTGGGTGGGGGGGGGGTGGGGGGGTGGGGGGTCTGTTCCCATTGGCCCAAGGATGGAAAAGCGCAGGACACAGATTTAAGGTGATTGGCAAAGGAGGTGATGTGAGGGAGAACCTCGAGTGGTGAAGGTCTGGAACGAACGCCCTGAGAGTGTGGCGGAGGCTTGCGGAAGAGAACTTGACAATTACCCAAAGAGCAAAAGAAAATGACAGGGCTGAGGGGGAAAAAGGTGGACTGAGCTAGGTTGCTGACACAGACAGCCAACAGGGGAAGCGATAGGCTCTATAACCTCTCTCGGGCTACAATGATTATTTTTCCCTGCCTTACCACCCAAGCGCCTTGGGGCATTTTTTGTACATTAACAGGCTCTGTGTCAACGCACGTTATTGCTGCCTTTGCTTGTAGCGAGTCAGATCAATGGTGGTGATCCTCACATTTTAAGAAGCCTGACAGCGCGCAACAAGCAAAGCAAGATTCCTTCCCAGTCTTTAGGACCACTTTGGCTCGAGTCCTTCTGTGAGAAGGGGGCAAAATAAATTAAATCTCCGCACACCTGATTGAAAGGCACCCGTGTCCACCTGCACAAGGTGCCTCAATACTGAGTAAAAACAGAAAATGCTGGATAAACCCAGCAGGCCGGGCAGCGTCTGTGGAGAGAGAAACAGGGTTAATGTTTCCAGCCCAACGTCACCCAACAGCAGAGCTGAAGAGGGTTAGAAATGTGATGAATTATAAAGTTGGAGAGAGGGGCTGGGGTGGAATGGATGGTACAGAGCGCTAAGGGGAGATGGTTGGGTCGTGGTAATATCACTGGAGTGCTCGCCGGCATGCCGCAGGCTAACCCTCTGGTTTGAAACCCCACCGCGGCAGACGGGGGGGATTTAACGTCCAATTCATAAATCCGGGGTTGAACACTAGTCCCAATGGCGATGGCCACAACGGCCGACTGTCAGCGATTGTTACAAAAACCCATCTGGTTCACTCATGCCCCCCTTGAGGGAAGGAAATCTGCCGTCCATACCGGTCTGTCCCACATGTGGCTCCAGACCCAGCGGTTGAGTTTTGCTGGCCCGGGCAAGTCACTCAGTTCAAGGGCAATTAGGGATGGGCAGGAGAGTACATTGGCCGTGATGCCCACATCCTATGAAGGACTAAAGTTTTTTTTTTTAAGTTTCTGCTGCACCCGATGAGTATTTCCAGATTTTCCAATTTCCAGCGTCGGTAATGTTTCACCGTTAACCACATGCGTCGTTACATAAACTCCGACATTACAACGGCGACCACTCCTCAAAAGTACCTCATTGGCTGCAAAGTGAATAGGGGCATTCAGAGGTTGTGAAAGTCACTATATAAATGCAATTTCTTTTCTTTCTGATGCACCGGCTGAAAGGGCGATGGGGGTAAATTTAATAGTAACTTGCAAAAGGGAACTGGGTAAATAGCTGAGCAAGAAAGATTTGCAGGGCTCTGGGGAAAGAGGAGGAGGAGTGTGACTAATTGGGCAGCTCTTTCAGGGAGCCGGCAGGGGTGCGTGATGGGCAGAATGGCCTTCCGCTGCACAGTTTCTGGTTCTACAAAGTCTCAAACCATTTCTGTAAGCAGGGGCTTAGGGGTGCCGTAAATTCACATTTATCTGGTGCCCATACCTTCTGTGCCACATGGGAACAAAACATCTTTGGGTGTATAATGTGCCAACAAGGGACCAAAGCCAACCCATCAACTTGTAGTTTCCTAGGGAAGGCATGTGGCGCGGTGGTTAGAACTGGGACTGCAGCGCTAAAGAACCGGGTTCAAATCCCGGCCCTGGGTCACTGTCCGTGTGGAGTTTACACATTCTCCCCATGTCTGCGTGGGTTTCACCCCCACAACCAAAGATGTGCAGGCTAGGTGGATTGGCCACGCTAAATTGCCCCTTAATTGGAAAAAAACTAATTGGGTACTCTAAATTAAAAAAAAAGCTTGTAGTTTCCTGCCGTGCAGTGACGGGTTGTTACGCGTTGCTTTGGGGTCTGTGGCATATCACAGCTAAACATGGCAGCATTCAAATTTTGAATGGAGTTTTCATTTGGAAACTACGATTAACTTTTTGAAGCGGCTTTTCAAAGATGTGATAAAAAGGAAACTTCTGCGAAAGCCCTGGAGAGGTCTGTGGCTGGTTAGCAGTGCCAAATATTGAACGGGATCCAAAGATTAAAGGCCACGGTTAACATTGCAAGATGGGAGATTGTAAGACATCCATAAATGACTGCCAAATGTTTTGATTTGGCATTGTTTAGTGTTAACCCAATGCTTTGTGATTAGATTTGCAACTTAGTCACTCAGGGTGTTCATCACTGAATGATGACGTGCATTCGGCAAACTTTGGGATTCTCAAACATGTTCACTGACTTGTTTTGTTGCTGTGTTGGGGGGGGGGGGGGGGGGGGGGGTAGGGAGCGAGGCAGGGGGGTTTCAACAGAGAAACTGTACGTAATGTCAGAAGCTTTGAGTAGGGAGGGAGGTGGAGGGAAACTCGATCTCTTCAGGCTTGAAAAGAGAAGTCTGCGATCTGACTGTCGCTATCGTAAGTGATCGGGAACAGGTTCATCCAGAAATGTACCTTAAAAGTGCAAGCGATGGAGGAGGGGAAAGAGTTTCAAAACTAGAAACAGGCAAATCAAAGACATGTCGGGAGCGCCGAACACACGGAATATGGGCTGGCCGCAGCGGAGGCAGTCAGGAACCTGGAATCGTTTCGGAACTAACCGGAGGCACAATGGAGAGATCGTTTGGATGAACCCAAATGAGCCTTATCTGTAACTAGCTAGTGATACGGGAGATGGGGAAGATGATGGCACAATTATAGTATCACTGCACGAGTAATCCAGAAACCAAGGCTAATGCTCTGGGGACATGGGTTCAAATCCCACCAGGGCACCTGATGCCCCAGAATGAATAAAAAGGTTTGGACCAGTAATCTTATTGCCCGTTGTACTGTTTTGTTCTTTCTGGGGGATTTAAATTCAATTAATAACATCTAGGATTGAAAGTCAGTCCCAGTAATGGCGACCATGATAACTATCATCGATTGTTGTTAAAAACCCAGCTGCTTCCCTGATGTCCACTGGGGAAGGAAATCTGCCATCCTTACCCGGTCTGGCCTACAGCGCACAGCGATGTGATTGACTTTTTAAATTTTTATTCCAATTAAGGAGCAATTTAGCGTGGCCAGTCCATCTACCCTGTACATCTTTGGGTTGTGGGGGGTGAGACCCACGCAGACACGGGGAGAATGTGCAAACTCCACACGGACAGTGACCCGGGACCAGGATCGAACCTGGGACCTCGGCGCCATGAGGCAGCAGTGCTAAGCACTACGCCACCGTACCTCCCACGTGGTTGACTGTTAACAGTTCTCAAGGGCAGTGAGGGGTGGGCAACAAACACTGCTTTGCTTATGCAGGAGTCCCCTCATCAGATTAGGAGTCCCTTAATCATTTAAAGCTTCTCGATTGGGCCGCCCTTGCCCGCCCCTGAACCTTTTTTCTTTCTTTGTGATATGGGCGTCATTGAAAAAGCCATCATTTGTTGCCCATTCCTAAACGCCATGGAACTGAGAGGCGTGCTGGGCCATTTTTACAGGGACAGTTAAGAGTCAACCACATCGCTGTGGACTCTGAAGCCACATGTAGGCCAGGACGGGTAAGGATGGCAGATTTACTTCCCTTTAAAAAAAATGTTTTAAAAAAATTCTCCTCCTTTTTCACATTTTCTCCCACATTTACATCCATCAACAATAAACAATAATCAGCAAGATATGTCAGTCCCCATAATAACAACGATCCCATCTACCCACCAACCCCCAAACATCAGCCCGCATGTTTACATAAACAATGACAAAAAGGAATCAGGGATTACCCGTAGTCACCCTCAATCTTACACAGCCCCCCCCATCCCCCGGTCTCCAGCTCCTCCCGTCCACTGCCTCTTGTAAAACTCCTCCTCCCAACCTCTGTTCCTTCCCCCCAACTTTCCACCCCGGCTAGACCACTCGGACCCTGTTCTGCCAGGCTCCGATGGCCGCAGCCCCTCCCCCCACCTCACTCCCGTTCACTGGCCGGCTTAAACCGGCCAGCGTGGAGGCCCCCGCCCGGGTCCCTTTCCCACTTGCCCGGCCCGAGGAAAGCCCAAAGATCCCCTTTAAGCACACAAACCCCTCATATCCACCTACACCCCAAAGACCCCTCATTTCGAGTGAAAGTCCCGTCCCTTCCCTTGTCCAAATATATACCACATTGGCTCCTTTAGTCTCTGCACCCACGCGCAGTGATACAAAAAAGAAGAAAATACAGTCATGAGGTTACATCGGCACATGGCCATTCCTCAATTTGTCAGTTCTGCCACAGTCCTTCTGCCTTCGCAAACTCCTCCGCTGCCTCCGCCGTTCCAAAATAAAAGTCCCTGAGCTTGTAAGTCACCCTCAGCTTCGCTGGATATACAATGCCGCACTGCACCTTGCTAATGTACAGTGCCCTCTTCACCCGGTTGAAGGCAGCCCGCCTCCTTAAAGCCCTCCACCGTAAAGTCCTGGTATACACGTATACCAGCTCCAGCCCACTGCACCACCTGCTTCTGCTTGGCCCAGCTCAGGACCTTCTCCTTCACACTGTTCCTGCGGAAGCACAGAGTCACTGCCCTTGGCGGCTCACTCGCCTTTGGTACAGGCCTCCACGACCGATGAGCCCGATCCAGTTCATATCGGGAGGGATCCTCCCCCTCTCCCAATAGTTTTGCCAACATCGCGGCAAAATACTCAATCAGCTTCGGTCCTTCAACTCCTTCGGGCAGCCCCACAATCCTCAAATTCTGTCGCCTGGATCAGTCTTCCAGAGAGAAGTGGTTAGCATTGCTGCCTCACGGCGTCCAGGTCCCAGGTTCGATCCCGGCTCTGGGTCACTGTCCGTGTGGAGTTTGCACATTCTCCCCGTGTTTGCATGGGTTTCACCCCCACAACCCAAAGATGTACAGGATAGGTGGATTTGCCACGCTAAATTGCCCTTTAATTGGAAAAAAAATAATCTCTACTCTAAATTTATTTTAAAAAAGATTTTATAATCTTAATTTAAATTCCGCCAGCTTCCCTGGTGGGACTTGAACCCACGTTCCCCAAAGTATTAGCCTGGGGTCACGGGACTAGCAGTCTTGTAACATAACCACTGCCCCACCGTCTCCTTCCTACCTCAAGGGAGCACGAGCCAAGGTTGTGTGCAACTCGTCCTCGTGATTTAAACCCGTTTGAGCCCCGGTGGATTATTCCAGGGCCTGAGATGTGGTGCCCAGAGTGAATGTACTGCTCCAGATGGGATCCGACCAAGGATCCATGCAATTGGGGCATTACTTCCTTTCCTTTGTAGTCCTGCCCCCTTGAGATAAAGGCACAACATTCCATTAGCCTTTTTGATTAGCGTCAATATAGTGGTAAGGGTTTTTAGATGTATGGATTGTTAAAGATGTGGGTATTTCCTCGCCATCTGGTGTCAATTGCAGCCTGTTGGAATGTCTATTTTTGATCATATGTGCAGTCATTACTTGGACTCTGTACACACTGGGAAAATATCCCATGTTCTGCTGATCTGAAGAACTCCCTTGTGTTTGGTTTCATCATTTTCTCATGTGTCTGTGGCCGTTTTAGATCCTTAGGCCGTGTGAAGCACCCGGGGATTTATTTTTTCCCCCCGTGTCAAAGGGGCCATAAGTGTGAAAGTTGTTGCTGGCGCTATGTGGAGTGTGATGACGGTGAGTGGCAACAGCATCCTCTGGTGCTCCTTTGGAACTTTCCCGGCTGCTTGGAAAGCGAGGCAGAGTGTCCCCCCATGTACTCCTGGACCTACATGGGCTCCTGGTCCGCGATGCATCAATTGTAAGTTTCTCACGCATTCGACTCCCTCTGTGGCCTCACCTCATCCTAACTCTAGGGTGGCACGGTGGGGTTAGCGGTTAGCTGCCTCACGACGCCGAGGACCCGGGGTGGGGATCGAACCCGGGTCAGTGTCCATGTGGAGTTTGCACATTCTCCCCATGTCTGCGTGGGTCTCACCCCCACAACCCAAAGATGTGCAGGATAGGTGGATTGGCCACGCTAAATTGCCCCTTATTTAGGAAAAAAAGTAATTGGGTAATCTAAATTTTAAAAAATAGAGAGAGGGTCCTGAAATGGGCCAAGAAGGAGCGGAGCAGCAAGTGGGACAATGCAGAGATCCGAATAAACCCGGACTGGAGCACGGAGGTTGCCAAGCGGAGAGCGGGTTTCAACCGGGCCAAAACGGTGCTGCATCGGGACGGAGGTCCCCCAGCTGGGGGTCTGGAGGGCGAGGGAGACGCGGACACGGGACTGGCCTAGAAAAGGAGATGGCTAGTCAGTGGGGGGGGGGTTGAGAGCCCCTCCAATCCGGCTGATAACGTGGAACGTGAGGGGCGGAACGGGCCGGTGAAGAGGGCTCGAGTGTTCGCGCACTTGAAGGGACTGAAGGCAGACGTGGCTATGCTCCAAGAGACACACCTGAAGGTGGCGGACCAGGTCAGGTTAAGAAGGAGATGGGTAGGACAGGTATTTCACTCGGGACTGGACGCGAAAAATAGAGGGGTGGCAATTTTGGTGGGAAAGCATGTGTCATTTGAGGCCAAGACTATCGTAGTGGATAATGGAGGGAGATATGTGATGGTGAGTGGTAGGTTGCAAGGGACGTGGGTGGTGTTGGTAAATGTATACGCCCCGAACTGGGATGATGCTGGATTCATGAAGCGCATGTTGGGGCGTATTCCGGACCTGGAGGTAGGAGGCCTGATAATGGGAGGGGACTTCAATACAGTGTTGGATCCAGCACTGGACCGCTCCAGATCAAGGACGGGAAAGAGGCCGGCGGCGGCCAAGGTGCTCAGGGGGTTTATGGACTAGATGGGGGGAGTGGACCCATGGAGGTTTGCAAGACCGCAGGCCAGGGAATTTTCTTTCTTCTCCCACGTGCACAAAGCCTACTCCCGGATAGATTTTTTTTTTCTGGGCAGGGCACTCATCCCGAGGGTGGAGGGGATGGAGTATTCGGCCATAGATGTTTCGGACCACACCCCGCACTGGGTGGAAATGGGGCTGGGAGAGGAGAGGGACCAACGCCCGCTGTGGCGGCTGGATGTGGGATTGCTGGCAGATGAGGTGGTGTGTGGGAAGGTGAGGGGATGTATCGAAAGGTACTTGGAGGACAACGACAACGGGAGGTGCGAGTGGGGGTTGTATGGGAGGTGTTGAAGGCGGTGATCAGGGGAGAGCTAATCTCCATCAGAGCTCATAGGGAGAAGACAGAGGGCATGGAAAGGGAGTGGTTAGTGGGAGAGATTTTGAGAGTGGACAGGAGATACGCAGAGGCCCCGGAGGAAAGATTACTTGGGGAAAGACGACGGCTCCAGGCGGAGTTTGACCTGTTGACCATGGGGAAGACGGAGGCACAGTGGAGGAAGGCGCAGGGGGCGACCTACGAGTACGGGGAAAAGGCTAGTCGGATGCTGGCACACCAGCTCCGTAAGAGGACAGCAGCGAGGGAAATAGGGGGAATCAAAGATGGAAGGGGAGCCACGGTTCGGAGTGTAACGAAGAGCTGTACAGATCCCAGCCCCCAGGGGGGGAAGAGGGGATGAGACGATTCCTAGGTCAACTGAGGTTCCCGAGGGTGGAGGAGCAAGAGGTGGCTGGTTTGGGGGCACCAATCGGGTTGGAGGAGCTGAGCAAGGGTTTGGGGAGTATGCAGGCAGGGAAGGCCCCGGGGCCGGACGGGTTCCCAGTGGAGTTCTACAGAAAGTACGTAGACCTGTTGGCCCCGCTACTAGTGAGGACCTTTAACGAGGCAAGAGAGGAAGGGACCCTGCCCCCGACAATGTCGGAGGCGACAATTTCCTTGATTCTAAAGCGAGACAAGGACCCATTGCAATGTGGATCGTACAGGCCGATCTCGCTCCTCAATGTGGACACTACGTTATTGGCAAAAGTGCTGGCCACGAGGATTGAGGATTGTGTCCCGGGGGTGATTCATGAGGACCAGACGGGATTCGTAAAGGACAGGCAATTAAACACCAATGTGCGGCGGCTCTTAAACGTGATAATGATGCCATCGGAGGAGGGAGAGGCGGAGATAGTGGCAGCTATGGATGCGGAAAAGGCCTTTGATCGAGTAGAGTGGGAGTACCTTTGGGAGGTGTTGCGTAGGTTTGGGTTCGGGGGAGGGTTTATCAGCTGGGTTAAACTCCTTTACAGAGCCCCGGTGGCGAGTGTAGTGACGAACCGGCGGAGGTCGGAGTACTTTCGGCTGTACCGAGGAACGAGATAGGGGTGCCCCCTGTCCCCCCTGTTGTTTGCATTGGCGATCGAACCTTTGGCCATATCACTGAGGGAGTCTAATAAATGGAGGGGGGTGGTCCGAGGGGGAGAAGAGCATCGGGTGTCGCTATACGCGGATGACCTGTTGCTGTACGTGGCGGACCCAATGGAGGGGATGGTGGAGGTCATGCAGACTCTTAGGGAATTTGGGGAGTTCTCGGGCTATAAGCTCAATGTGGGGAAGAGTGAGCTTTTTGTATTACAGGCAGGGGACCAAGAAAGAGGGATAGGGGACCTACCGCTGAGGAGGGCGGTGGGGAGTTTTCAGTATCTGGGGATCCAGATAGCCAGGAGTTGGGGGGCCCTAACTAAACTGAATCTGACGAGGTCGGTGGACCAAATGAAGGAGGACCTCAAAAGATGGGACATGTTACCGCTCTCGCTGGCGGGTAGAGTGCAGTCGGTCAAAATGGTGGTCCTTCCGAGGTTTTTGTTTGTGTTTCAGTGCCTCCCCATCGTGATCACCAAGGGCTTTTTCAAGAGAGTAGGTAGGAGTATCATGGGGTTTGTGTGGGTGAATAAGACCACGAGGGTAAGGAGAGGGTTCCTGGAACGCAGCAGGGACCGAGGAGGGTTGGCGCTGCCAAACCTAGGGAGCTACTACTGGGCAGCAAATGTGGCGATGATCCGCAAGTGGGTTATGGAGGGAGAAGGGGCGGCATGGAAGAGGATGGAGATGGCGTCCTGTAAAGGAACGAGCTTGGGGGCGTTGGTGATGGCACCGCTGCCGTTCTCGCCAGCAAAGTATACCACGAGCCCGGTGGTGGCGGCAACGTTAAGGATCTGGGGCCAGTGGAGACGGCACAGGGGTGCAGTGGGAGCCTCGGTGTGGTCCCCGATCAGGGGTAACCACCGGTTTGTCCCGGGGAAGATGGACGGGGGGTTCCATGGCTGGCATCGGGCGGGGATTAGAAGAATGGGGGACCTGTTCGTTGACGGGACATTTGCGAGCCTAGGGGCACTGGAGGAGAAGTTTGAGCTACCCCCGGGAAATGCATTTAGATATATGCAGGTGAGGGCTTTTGTGAGGCGACAGGTCAGGGAATTCCCGTTGCTCCCGGCACAAGAAATTCAAGACAGGGTGATCTCGGGTGTATGGGTCGGGGAGGGCAAGGTGTCGGCAATACACCAAGAGATGAAAGAAGAGGGGGAAGCGCTAGCAGAAGAGTTGAAGGGTAAATGGGAGGAGGAGCTGGGGGAGGAGATTGAGGAAGGTTTGTGGCCTGATGCCATGGGTAGGGTTAATTCCTCCTCCTCGTGTGCCAGGCTCAGCCTGATACAATTTAAGGTGGTTCACAGAGCGCACTTGACGGGGGCAAGGTTGAGTAGGTTCTTTGGGGTTGAGGACAGATGTGGAAGGTGTTCAGGGAGTCCGACGAACCATGTCCATATGTTTTCGTCATGCCCGGCACTGGAGGGGTTCTGGAGAGGAGTGGCGGGAGCAATATCTCAGGTGGTGAAAGTCCGGGTCAAGCCAAGCTGGGGGCTAGCAATATTTGGAGTAGTGGATGAACCGGGAGTGCAGGAGGCGAAAGAGGCTGGCATTCTGGCCTTTGCGTTCCTAGTAGCCCGGCGAAGGATCTTGCTAATGTGGAAGGAGGCGAAGCTCCCCAGCGTGGAGGCCTGGACAGAAGACATGGCTGGGTTCATTAAGCCGGAGAGGATAAAGTTTGCCTTGAGAGGGTCTGCGCAGGGGTTCTACAGGCGGTGGCAACCGTTCCTAGAGTATCTCGCGGAGCGTTAGAGGAAGGTCGGTCAGCAGCAGCAGCAACCCAGGGGGGGGGATTGCTTGGGGGGATGGAGGAGCAGGAGATAACATGAAGGGTGGGGGAAACTGGCACGTGCGGGAGAGAGCCAGTGTATAAAGCTATGTAAATATACCATTTTGCCATGTATATATCTTGCTCAGTGCAATTTTGTGTTATTTTGTTACGGGGGGGGGGGGGGTTATTGTTTGTAAGGGGAAAAAATTGTGTTGGTAAAAAACTCTAATAAATATATTTTTAAAAAAAGAATCATGTGAGGAAATCAAGGCCGGGATTCTCCGATCTGAATCCGCCGCCCCACCACTGCCAGCGGGAACGGAGAATTTGGCGCTCAGCCAAGACTTCATTCACTGCAGCGGGATTGGAGAATCCCAGCGGTGGGAACGGATGGGAAATCCCGCCCCAAGCCTTGACGTGACAAAGGCGTGAGTGAGCAGTTGAAGGTGGAAGGAGGCACTGTATCGAAACCCTTTCAATATAAAGATCCAATAAGAAATGAAGGAGAAACTGCTTTACCCAGAGAGAGGTGAGAATGTGGAACTCGTTCCCTACCACAGCGTTGAGGTGAATAGCTTTAGGAGGAAGTTAGATAAACACACGAGGGAGAAAGGAGTAGAAGGGTGTCCCATTCAATCCCGGGTTTCAAGCTCCAGATTTGGTCTGCCATCATAGGAGGTATAGCAGAGAAGCAGGCCATTCCAGCACCGCCTGAAGGTTCCCCTCCAAGCCACTCGCCACCCTGACTTGGAAATATATCGGCCGTCCCTTCTCAGTGGCCGGGTCACAATCCTGGAACTCCCTCCCTAACAGCAGTGTGGGTGTACCTACACTACATGGACCGCAGCGGTTCGAGATGGCGGCTCACCACCACCTTCTCAAGGGGAAAATGGGGATGGGCTATAATGGATGGCCTAGCCATTAACACCCATATCCCATGGATTAATCTAACGAAATACAGGCTGATAGAGTTAGGCGTAGAGGGTTGGCGGCAGGTTCAAGTGGACTGGCATGGAACCTGTTGGGCCGAATGGCCAGCTGCTGATGGCAGACCAGATCTGGAACTAGAAATTCAAATCAGTATTGAATGGGGTGTCAAGAGGTGCCCGGGTGAGAAGCCTGGAAGCAGGAAAGGAATTGGTAACTGAAGTTCAAAGCGAGTTCTCGGTTGCAATGCTGACGGCAGCTGAAGGCACACTTGGATTTATTTCAATAACTCTGTTAGATCCTCCAGCTTTGCCAGGAAGAGGAAAGCGGAGGGTTAATCCTTACATAAAAAAGGGAAAGACTGGTGTCTGATGTGATACAACAGTGTGTAATATTGTCTAATTGTTCCCGTTGAAACAAACTCAAACTTGTAGGTTGGGACAAAGAGCCTCGAGGACGCAAATTAGCTTATTTTCATGTTTGCGGTTCCATTTTACTCTTTAATATAAATCAATAAATCGTTACATCTGTTTGGCATTCTGTCAATGAAGGAACACATACGGGGCAGATGGGAGCTCAGACGAGACCTTACCAGAAAATATTTTTAAAATTCCGTCAAATAGCAGATGGGAAGCAAGCATCAAACGTTCACATCTCACCAGTTAAAACATAACACCGTGAGTCAGTGGCTTAGAGATCCCCCCATCCCCTGAGCTAAGGAAGGGAAATTTCTGCTACCAAATATTATCCAGTGATCCATGCAGGAAAACCCATGAATGCAAGGAGTTGAGTGTGGAGGACACTCCATTTGACTGCCCACTGATCAGAGTTTTCGAAAACATTTAGATCCAGTTCTCTTTTTTTCCAATTAAGGGGCAATTTAGCGTGGTCAATCCACCTACCCTGCACATCTTTTTGGGTTGTGGGGGTGAGTCCCACGCAGACACGGGGAGAATGTGCACGGACAGTGACCCGGGGCCGGGGTCGATCCCGGGTCCTTGGCGGCATGAGGCAACAGGGCTAACCACTGCGCCACCTTGCCACCCTTGCCCGCCGATCAGATGCCCAACAAACTGCTGCCAGGCGATGCTCAGGTGAATCAATGACGGTGGTCATCAGAGAATCAGAATCAAAGAGTCCCGACAGTGCGGATGGAGGCCATTCGGCCTATCGAATCTGCACTCACCCTTCGAGAGAGCCCACTCCCCTGCCCAATCCCCGTAACCCCGCCTCACCTGCACATTGTTGGACACTAAGGGGCAATTTGAGCACTGCCGACCCACCTAACCTGCACATCTTTGGGCTGTGGGAGGAAAACCATGCAGACACGGGGAAAACGAGCAAACTCCACACAGACAGTGACCCAAGGCTGGGGTTGTGGGAAAAAAAGGTGACAGTTGGAACCTGCTGAGAGGAGAACTGAAATCGACAATGATGAAAGACTTCGAAGTAAAAAGCAGAGTCAAGAGTGCAAGTTATCTCAAGGTTCGGTACATTGACCAAGAAGGCCTCTCTGGATGATGGAGCTGTGATTGGTCAGCAAGAGGCAAGGACAAGGAAGTAAGGAGCAAAAATTGGTGAACTATGTTCATTGGGATATGAGAGCAGTTTCTTATATTCGGATTTGCTGCGTGGCTTTGATCATACATGACAGGCGGCATCGGTCTCAGCCGCAACCTCATGGTTGTGGCACACACGCCCCAGAGCTGGAAGGTTGGAGTCCCACTCCAGAGCACAGCATCTAGGCCGACATTCTCCCAGCGTGCGAGGGATCGCTGTAACACCAGCCCCGTCGTTCAGTAGACGTGTTAAACTGGGCACGCACGTCCATCAGAATGGGGACAAAAATACTTGGTGTGGTTGGGGATGGGGGAGTGAGTAGACGATGGTGTAGGGTAGGTGTCGTTGATTTAACGTGGGGCCCTCAGTTCCCAATTTCAACTGGGCAGATTAGGCCAAGACATTTCCCCCCCCCACAGAGAAGTGAATCATTGCGGAGGGAAGCCGGGCCGGCATGGGCAGTATCTGGAGGCGGGCCACACGCTGGGGGCAATGGCAGCAGCGGCTGATGAGCAGGCTATCCTTTTGACCATGGTTATCGGGCCTAGCGTAACCATGGTTTCTCAGCCCTTCCAGCAAAACCTCCTCCAGCAGCTTTAGAGTTGAAAGCCTGAAGACGAGGGAAGTGGAAGAAACTGGAAGGAATATTGAGCAGCTAATTGTAGAGTTTTATTTCTTTTTCCTTTTTTAAAATAAATTTAGAGTACCCAATTTATTTTTTCCAATTAAGGGGCAATTTAGCGCGGCCAATTCACCTACCTTGCACATCTTTGGGTTGTGGGGGCGAAACCCACGCAAACACGAGGAGAATGTGCAAACTCCACACGGACAGTGACCCAGAGCCGGGATCAAACCCGGGTCCTCGGCACCGTGAGGCAGCAGGGCTAACCCACTGTGCCACCGTGCTGCTCCTTATTTCTTATTCCTGACTCCAGGAGTTTGGCCAAATATTTAACTGTCCTGTTCTTTGTAATTCTCTCACATTATTTTCATGTTTATTTCCTTTTTTGTCTGCCCCGCTCCTGCTCTCCTTTGCTTGCCTCGTTTTGCATTGCAAGTCATTATAACACCCAATAAAAGCAAATGCTGGAGGCACAGGCCTCCAGGCATCATCTGGTTTAATTCTCGTTTCCCTGGCTCATTTATGGCTAGTCAGGGGGAAGGACCTGTGTATTGCATTTATCCAGACAGATATTCACTATGATTCAAATTACCTCCCTGAGAGAGGGGTGAAAAGTCTAGTCGAAATTACCAATGCGATTATATCTCTTCAAAGGTAGCTTCCTGATTTCACTTCACACATTGTTCCCGGAGGTGCGAGGGATGTCCTTATGTTTATTGCACCTTTCTCATCAGCTCTGCTCTTGAACTATCTCTTCGTGCTGCTCAAAATCTGGTGATAGTTCCTGTGCTTCCCTGTGCAACCGCGTCCTAGTGTGCTGCAAAAAAGCATGTCTCTTAGATCATAAGAATAGTGTCCTCTCCCCTCCCAATCTCCGCCACCCCATCCCGCCCTACAACCCGGCCAGATCTCAGTGTCCCTCCGACCCTGACCTCTTTGTGCTTTTTCCCACTTTGGTTCATTCCATTGTTGGCGACTGGGCCTTCACTGTCTGGGGCCTAATCTCTAAAGTTTAGACGGTCATGGATCTTCGGAATTCTCTATCCTGGAGGGTTGTGGATGCTTCACTGCTGAATACTTT
The DNA here is from genome assembly GCF_047496885.1 of Scyliorhinus torazame. NCBI lineage: Eukaryota > Metazoa > Chordata > Chondrichthyes > Carcharhiniformes > Scyliorhinidae > Scyliorhinus > Scyliorhinus torazame. The sequence goes on from NC_092733.1 coordinate 19,025,452, forward strand.
AAAAAGAAATTTAGAATACCCAATTCATTTTTTTCTAATTGATGTGCCATCAATTAACACAAGACGAGTAGTGAACGAAACTATGGCTTTAATAAGCTAAACAGGAAGCCTCCTGGCCACTGATCCCGAACTGGGATAGGGCCGGAGGTCAGCCACCTTTATACCGAGCCCGAGGGGAGGAGCCACAGGCGGAGCCATCAGGCAGTGGTTTACCACAATACGCGTAGTACAGTAACAGTTTACCGCAATACATATAATACACTAAGAGTGGTTTACCACACTAATTAAGGGGCAATTTAGCGTGGCCACTCCATCTACCCTGCACATCTTTGGGTTGTGGGAGCGAAACCCACGCAAACACGGAGAGAACGTGCAAACGCCACATGGACAGTGACCCAGAGCCGGGATCGAACCTGGCACCTCGGTGCCGTGAGACGGCAATGCTAACCACTGCGCCACGGGGCTGCCTTTCTGCTGAATACTTTTAAGGGATGTGATGGCCAAGCTTTTCGCCTCCCTGGGAATGAAAGGATATGGGGACCCAGGCAGGAAAATGGAGTGGAAGTCCAATACCAGCTATGATTGGATTGAATAGTGAAGCTAGCCTGCTGGTTTTCTCCACTGTTGCTTCACAGCGTCAGGGTCCCAGGTTTGATTCCCGGCTTGGGTCACTGTGCAGAGTCTGCACGTTCTCCCCGAGTGCTCCGGTTTCCTCCCACAAGTCCCGAAAGACGTGTTGTTCGGTGAATTGGACATTCTGAATTCTCCCTCCCTGTACCCAAACAGCCGCCGGAATGTGGCGACTAGGGGATTTTCGCAATAACTTCAATGCAGTGTTAATGTAAGCCTGCTTGTGACACAAATAAAGATCATTATTAAAACAAACCCAGCCATTCCAGTCTCTCCTCACAGCTGAAACCTTCCATCCCGGGCAACATCCTGGTGAATCTCCTCTGGACCCCTTCCAGAGCAGTCACGTTCCTCCGATGGTGTGGCGACCAGAACTGCCCACAGTATTCCATCTGCAGCCCAACCAGTGTTCTATAAAGCTGTACCAAGACCTCCCTGCTCCTATATTCTATGTCCTGGCTAATGAAGGCAAGCATTCCGTATGCCTTCTTCACCGTCCTATCTATCTGTGCTGCCACCTTCAGGAATCCATGTACACCAAGGTCCCTTTGTCCCTCAATACCCCCGTGGGACCTGCCGTTCGTTGTGTATATCCGAGGCTGGTTTAGCTCACTAGGGTTGGATTCGTTTATTGTCGCGTGTACCAAGGTACAGTGAGAAGTATTTTTCTGCGAGCAGCTCAAACAGATCATTTAGTACATGAAAAATAAAATAAAAAGAGAATACATAATAGGACAACACAAGGTCCACAATGTAAATACATAGACCCCGCAACAGCTGAAGCATCACTTGGCTAGACAGCTGGTTCCTGATGCGGAGCGAGGCCAGCAGCGTGGGTTCAATTCTCGTACTGGTTGAGGTTATTCACGAAGGCCCCGCCTTCTCAACCTTGCCCCTCGCCTGAGGTGTGGTGACCCTCAGGTTAATTCACCACCAGTCAGCTCTCCCCCTCAAAGGGGAAAGCACCTTATGGTCATCTGGGGCTATGGTGAAGTTACCTTACCTTACATCCTAACCTTATTAAACCTCCCAAAATGCATCACCTTGGCCTCTCTCTCTCCTACTTTCAGATCACTTTGACCAAGCTTTTGGCTCCCTGACAAATATCTCAGTGTCAAACTTTGATAACATTCCTGTGAAATACATTGAGACTTTTTACTCCCTTAAAGGACCCCAAAAGTGCAAGCTAGCTGCACTCTAATAGAAGCAGAAAATATCAGTCTGTTAATCTGCTGACAGGATAGGAGGGAACCAATTGAAATTGGAGAAGCTCAGGAATTATTTCAAATGAGAGGAAATAGTTCCATGGATTGGTTGTGAGCCTCTGAAGTGAACATGGATTTCAGGACAGCCACAAGGTCTAGCTCCTGGCTCCAAGCGAAGGACATCTCGTCTTGGCCATTGTCAGAAAACATGGTACGAGCAGTAGGAACGATTCTTTCTCCTGGTTTACTCTTATCCAATGGCCCAAAAGTGTCAATTTTTGTCCTCTAACTGTATTGTAATTTGTCGGAATGTATGGACCCTTGTTTGCTGAATTTAAAATGACAGCATCGCGGTGACGTATTGGTCATTTATTTCAGCCAAAGCTGATGCACGTCTTCAGACATGAGCGCCAGTGAAGGTGGTGCACAGAGTGCACTTAACCAGAACACGCATGAGCGGGTTCTTCCCGGAGGTGGAGGGCAAATGTGAACGGTGCCAGGGAGGCCCGGCCAGCCGCACCCACATGTTCTGGTCTTGCCCCAGGATTGTCGGGTACTGGACGACCTCCTTTGAGGCCATGTCTAAGGTCGTGGGGGTGAGGGTGGAGCCGTGCCCACTAGTGGTGGTCTTCGGGGTATTAGAAAAGCCAGAGCTGTTTACGGGGAGAGGGGCAGGCGCCCTAGCCTTTGCCTCCCCTGACCGCCCGCCGAAGATTAATAGTCGCCATCCGGGGATCAGAGGACGGCTTTCACGATTCGTGGAGGATGTTCACCAGTCTGTTCCAAGACTTGTTTGTGACCAGCAGTCAATAAATAAGGGGGTGGGGGGGGAGACAAGACAGGCAACAGAAGAGAGAAAGGAAATGAGGGGGGAGAAAGGGAAGGAAGGAAGCGGGGAGGCAGGGAGAGGGGCTGGACATCAAGCAGAACACAGGGCAAGGAGAGAACCAGAAGGGTCAAGCAGTAGGGACACGCACAATCGCGGTCGCAACAGCAACGCCAAGATGGACTCCAAATTTGGCCCACCCCTCAGTACATTCTAATCCCAGGAGGTGGCAGGTACATAACCAAAATGTTGCTGTGACAGCAACTGACCACCGGGGGCACAAAAATAGGAGCCCCCACACCTGTACATAGATTAGAGTTGAATAAATACTTATTCATTTGTTGTATAATTTTGTTTCCTTTTGTTTGTATTCATCCTTAAATACCCACTTTTTTTATTGAAAATATTTGGTAGTATAGTGTGATAGCCCTGGAGAAAGGCACAATGTATAAACGTAAAACCAATAAAAATATACTTTAATATATACTTTTATACTGGATTGGCCTCGCTAAATTGTCCCTTAGTGTCCAAGGATGTGCAGATTAGGTGAGGTGACGGGGCTCGGGTGGGGGAGTGGTCCTAGGCGGGGGACTGGTCCTAGGTGGGGGAGTGGTCCTAGGTGGGGTGCTCTTTCAGAGGATCGGGGCGGACTGGATGGGCAGAGTGGCCTCCTTTTGCACTATAGGAATTCTATGGTTGTATAGGTGTCTGTGTACACAGATCGTTACAAGCCAATCAACAAGGACAAACAACTTCATGAAAAAGCTATAAAAAAGAATATGAAGGTGAGGAATTGATGTGTCAATGTACAGAGCATTGTTTGCGTCTAGGGTTGCCAACTGTGATTGGATCTGTCCATGGAGGTTTCATCACATGACTTGTCCCCCACGCTCCAGCCGTCTTTGTGACATTCTGTCTTCCTACGCCATTATCCAATTGGACGATGTTTGACTGTCAGCCATAGAGCCCGATCCTTCCCTATTTCTATGAGAAATGGTCAATGAAAATGATTAAAGAAACCATATTTTTTAATGCCCCGGATGATTCTTCCTCCAGGATTGCACCCAGCAGTGTAATGGAGATTGATCTTCGATTCCTGGAGACTCCAGGCCAATCCTGGAGGGTTGGCAACCCTGGAGTCCCATCTGGGGCTTTGCCTTCAGCTTTGGACAGCAAGGATGGACCATCAGACCGTAAAACGTAGGAGCAGAAGTAGGCCATTCGGTCCATCGAGTCTGCTCCACCATTCAATGAGATCATTGCTGATCTGCTATGATAATCCTCAACTCCACTTTCCCACCTTATCCCCATGACCCTTGAATCCCCCTTACTGGTTAAAAAATCAGTATTCACGGCGCCGAGGTCCCAGGTTCGATCCCGGCCCTGGTTCACTGTCCGTGTGGAGTTTGCACCCCACAACCCAAAGATGTGCAGGGTAGGTGGATTGGCCACGCTAAATTGCCCCTTGATTGGAAAAAATTAATCGGGTACTCTTAATTTAAAAAAAAATAAGTACAAATGAACATACCAATTAGGATCAGGACTAAAACCAGAACTTAAAAGGGTTAAGTTATGAGAAGAGTCGTGTCTGCGTGGGTTTCACCCCCACAACCCAATGATGTGCAAGTTAGGTGGATTGGCCACGCTAAATTGCCCCTTAATTGGGAAAAAAAATAATTGGGTACTCTAAATTTATTTTTTAAAAGTTATGAGAAGAGGTTGCATATGTTTGGCTTATATTCCCTTGAATTGAGAAGATTAAAGAGTGATCCAACTCAAATATTTAAATGGTTAAGGGATTCGATAGGCCCGATACAGAGATACTATTCCTTGCTGTGGATAAATGCAGAACAAGGAGCGTGTCTGTGTGTGTAGTGGTGATGGGGTGGTGGGGGGGCGGGGTGGTGAGTGGGGGAGGCATCATCTTTAAGTTGGAGCTTAGATCATAAAACTATAACACCATAAGCTGTAGGAGCAGAGGTAGGCCACTCGGCCCATCGAGTCTGCGTTGCCATTCATTGAGATCATGGCTGACTTGATAACTCTGAACTCCACTCTCCCGCCTTATCCCCATAACCCTTGATTCACTTACTGAATAAAAATTTGTCTAGCTCAGTGAAATCAGGAAGCAATTTGTGACCCATAGGATAGTGGAATCTGTTCCGCTTCCAAACATTGTGGATCCTGAGTATCATCATTTAGGGCAGCACGGTAGCCTTGTGTATAGCACAATTGCTTCACAGCTCCAGGGTCCCAGGTTCAAATCCGGCTTGGGTCACTGTCTGTGCGGAGTCTGCACATCCTCCCCGTGTGTGCGTGGGTTTCCTCCGGGTGCTCCGGTTTCCTCCCACAGTCCAAAGATGTGCAGGTTAGGAGGATTGGCCATGATAAATTGCCCTTAGTGTCCAAAATTGCCCTTAGTGTTGGGTGGGGTTACTGGGTTATGGGGATAGGGTGGAGGTGTTGACCTTGGGTAGGGTGCTCTTTCCAAGAGCCGGTGCAGACTCGATGGGCCGAATGGCCTCCTTCTGCACTGTAAATTCTCTGCACTGTAAATTCTATGATAATCTATGATAATCTGAAGTCCAAAATTCGATTGTGAAGTTTTGATCAGGTATGCATGTCAATCGCTTCTCGCCCTTTTGACCTGGTATGTCTCTGTTGTGGGGACCATGAATTGGATTCAATCTGAATTTGAATTGGATTTTGGAGCAGGCAAGGAGCTGGATTAGGGGTCTCGCCCCTGTCCACAGTCTGAGCCCTGGCTTCGTAACTCAGAAAAAATACTTAAAAAAAAGGTAAGCATAGCAAAGGACATGGTGGAAAGGTGGGAACGTGGAGCGAGGGAAAGATCGGCTGCAATCCAGCCAGACGGCAGAACAGGCACGAGGGGCTGAATGGCGTCTTCTTGGTCCAATGTGTCCATCGGTCCAAGTGTACAGACAAAGGATGTCATTTTTGAATGTATGTGTAACCCAGAAGATTTTAAATGTTGTTCCCCCTGCTATTAAACTAGTTTTAAAATTTCACCCGGACTGTGTTACTTATCAAAGAGGGATGTGACAGCTGGGGGCAGAACACTTCCCATTCCAGGCACCTACATGGAGTGTCAGTGCATTTAAAATACAACTAGATAGAGAATAATGATGCCTCCACTGAGCTCCAATCTCTGCAGAACACCTCAAGCATCACAAGTACATCGTCCTTTTTTAAAAAGCTTTTCAGACCAGCCTGGCTGTGACCTCCACTGGGCGAGGTTGCCAGTTAGGAGATTTGTGCTAGAGCCCAGAACTGGATTTAGTCTTTAATAGCGCTTTGTACCATAAATGCTCCTATAACAACAGGAACAAGTGGCATACCGATGATGAAAATTAAAATCGACCAGTTAAATAAATTGAACGGCATCTAGTGTCGGCACATGATTTGGGAAATGTGCGCTGTCTGAAATCCTGGGACCTCCGTTTAAAGAGCCCGATTGATTTAATAAAAACATGGTTTGTCATATGGCACGGTAGCACAGTGGTTTGCACTATTGCTTCACAGCGCCAGGATCCCAGGTTTGATTCCCGACTTGGGTCACTGTCTGTGCGGTGGTCTGCACATTCTCCCCGTGTCTGCGCGGGTTTCCTCCGGGCGCTCCGGTTTCCTTCCACAAGTCCCGAAAGACGTGCTGTTAGGTGGATTGGACATTCTGAATTCTCCCTCTGTGTACCTGAACAGGCGCCGGAATGTGGCGACTAGGGGCTTTTCACAGCAACTTCATTGCAGTGTTAATATAAGCCTATTTGTGACACTAATAAAGATTATTATTATTAATATAAAGGCTCCCACAGTCCAAAGATGCGCAGGTTAGCTGGATTGCCCATTTTAAATTGTCCAAAAGTGTCAGGCGGGGTTACTGGGTTACGTGCATAGGTCGGGGGATTAGGCCGAGGTGGGGTGCTCTTTCCAAGGGTCGGTGCAGACTCAATGGGCCACACGGCCTCCTTCTGCACTGCAGAGATTATATGATTCTATATATGAGATAACATAGTCGATGCCCAACTCTTTCACGACCCAGGTGGGGTTTGACTGTCCTAGGTCCGAACTGGAGTGTTCATTATCTGCTGCCAGCTATCTCCCTTCCCAACTCTTTTAAGGATTTGAATTATTGATTCTCCGGGCTCTGCTTGCCTCCAGTATCCTGCTTATTATTTGTCAGCCTGGGCTGCTCACTTTGGTAGACAACTTGCCAGAGGTCATGAGGCTAAGTTGACAGCTGAGCCCAGTCCTTTCCTCATGGGATGATCACGCCTTGGTCAGGTAACTCCGTCTAGTCATGGCGATCGGAAACACCTGCCTGATTTGATTTTCCTTGCTTCGGGGAGGTGAGGCCTACTTTGTCCTCACCTACAGGAAAGATCTGTTTCCACTAGCTGAGGGGTCAGTTGTCGGGGGTGGGTTGGTGGAGGGTATAGATATACGGCGATTGGTAGAATTTACAGCAAAGAAACAGGCCATTGGGCCCACCTGGTCAATGCACCACAGGAAACTCCTCCTATCATACTTCATCTCACCCTCCCAGCATGTCCCTCTATTCCTTTCTTTTTTTAATAGAAATTTAGAATACCCAATTCATTTTTTCCAATTAAGGGGCAATTTAGCGTGGCCAATCCACCTACCCTGCACGTCTTTTGGGTTGTGGGGGGCGAAACCCATGCAAACACGGGGAGAATGTGCAAACTCCACACGGACCTTGACCCAGAGCTGGGATTGAACCTGGGACTTCGGTGCCATGAGGCAACCGTGCTAACCAGTTGCGCCACCGTGCTGCCCCGATTCCCTTCTCCCCCTTGTATTTATGTGCCTCCACTGATGCTGTTTGCCTAGTTAAGGCAAGCGTTTTCATCCAGAGATTGCTGTGCATCTGGAATTCACTGCCCGAATTGGAGGATGAGGCTGAAAGGCTCGACTCATTTAAAAAGTAAAATAAGCAGGATACTACGGATGCTGGAATCTGAAACAAGAACAGTGGATGCCGGAAACAATCTGGCCGCATCTATCAGGAAAGGAAAGCAGATTCAAAGCTTCAAGCCCATTGACTGTTGGAATGTACCTGCATCTGCATCTCAAGTGCTGTACCTGGTGCTGGAAAACGGGATAAAAATGAGCGGCTGGTTTCTTTGTTTCTCAGACTCAGTGGGCTGAGTGGCCTCTCGATGCACCACAGAATCCCTACAGCGCAGAAGGAGGCCATTCGGCCCATCTGGTCTGAACCGACCCTCCGAAAGAGGACCCTACCCCGGCCCACTCCCCTCCGCCCAATCCCTGGGACCCCACCGAACCTGCGCGTCTTTGGACTGTGGGAGGAAACCCACGCAGACACGGGGAGAACACGCAAACGCCAGACAGACACCTGAATCTGAGTGCCTGCCGCTGTGGTTCCCAAACACGAGAGTCTCAGACCCGGACCTGAATCTGGGACCATTTTCTTAAATATAAATTTCGAGTACCCAATTAATTTTTTGTTCCAATTAAGGGGCAAGTTAGCGTGTCCAATGCACCTATCCGGCACTTCTTTTTGGATTGTGGGGGTGAGATCCACGCAGAGGCGGGGAGAATGTGCAAACTTCACACGGACGGTGACTCGGGACTGAACCCGGGTCCTCGTCGCCGTGAGGGAGCGCCGCTGACCACGGGTTGCCGCTCGCTGTGACAGAGTGCCGCCCCCAGGGATCATTTTTCTTTTAGCGGTTTGCACAGGACTGAATTCACAAAAAAGATGATAAAAAAATAAATAAAATAAAAGTTTGGACATTGCTCATCCGCAGTCCCCTGGTCTAGAAAGTGCCCAAGACTAGACTGCCCCAGACACAGGAGACTGACTGACTCAGCCCTGCAGTAATAGACATTGTTCATGCTCCCTGCAGCTGGGTGGGCGGGGCCGTCTGCAGGGAGGGGGCGTGGCGAAGAGGGGCGGGTGATTGACATGTTGGCTAGCCAATGGGGAGGGCGGGGCCGGACGGACCGAGAGCCAATGAGGGCGCGAAGGGGGCCGCGCACGGTGGGGGGGTGGGTGATTGACGTGCCGCCGCGCCAATGGGGAGGGCGGGGCCGGGGTGGCCATCGGGGGCGGGGTAGGGGAGGTTATAAAAGGGGCGGGCGGCAGCCGGCGTGCGGTCAGTCGGTTGAGCGAGTCGTTGGCGATGGCGGACGGCGGAGGAGGAGGAGCGGAGCCGCCGACCAAGCGGCTGTGCCTGGGCGGTGGCGGAGGGGCGACGACAGCGGCGGGGATGGCGGCCAGAGCGGCCCACACAAAGGCCGGCCACGGCCGCTTCCACAAGCCCGACACCCTTCTGGACATCAGCGCCAAGAAGGTGGCGGAGAAATGGCCCTTCGAGCAGGTGAGCGAGGGGAGGGTTGGTTAAATAAATAAATCACCACAGTAAACAACACTGGAGAGCGAGGGACTGAAAACAATAGGCAATAAAGCCCGAGCTGTCAGACTCACCAGAGCCTCCTCCCCCTCAGCACCGCCAGCCCCTCCATCCCCCTCCCCCTTCGAATCGCCCCCCTCCCCCCCCTTGAATCCCCCCCCCCTTGAATCCCCCCCCCCTTGAATCCCCCCCCCCTTGAATCCCCCCCCCTTGAATCCCCCCCCTTGAATTCCCCCCCCCTTGAATTCCCCCCCCCTTGAATTCCCCCCCCCCTTGAATTCCCCCCCTTGAATCCCCCCCCTTGAATCCCCCCCCTTGAATCCCCCCCCCTTGAATCCCCCCCCCTTGAATCCCCCCCCCTTGAATCCCCCCCCTTGAATCCCCCCCCTTGAATCCCCCCCCCTTGAATCCCCCCCCCCCTTGAATCCCCCCCCCTTGAATCCCCCCCCCCTTGAATCCCCCCCCCTTTGAATCCCCCCCCCTTGAATCTCCCCCCCCTTGAATCTCCCCCCCCTTGAATCCCCCCCCCCTTGAATCCCCCCCCCCTTGAATCCCCCCCCCCTTGAATCCCCCCCCCCTTGAATCCCCCCCCCCTTGAATCCCACCCCCCTTGAATCCCACCCCCCTTGAATCCCACCCCCCTTGAATCCCACCCCCCTTGAATCCCACCCCCCTTGAATCCCACCCCCCTTGAATCCCCCCCCCCTTGAATCCCCCCCCTTGAATCCCCCCCCTTGAATCCCCCCCACCCCCCTTGAATCCCCCCCACCCCCCTTGAATCCCCCCCACCCCCCTTGAATCCCCCCCACCCCCTTTGAATCCCCCCCACCCCCCTTGAATCCCCCCACCCCCCTTGAATCCCCCCCCACCCCCCCTTGAATCCCCCCCCTTGAATCCCCCCCCACCCCCCCTTGAATCCCCCCCCACCCCCCCCTTGAATCCCCCCCCACCCCCCCCTTGAATCCCCCCCCACCCCCCCCTTGAATCCCCCCCCACCCCCCCTTGAATCCCCCCCCACCCCCCCTTGAATCCCCCCCCACCCCCCCTTGAATCCCCCCCACCCCCCCTTGAATCCCCCCCCACCCCCCTTGAATCCCCCCCCACCCCCCCTTGAATCCCCCCCCACCCCCCCTTGAATCCCCCCCCACCCCCCCTTGAATCCCCCCCCACCCCCCCTTGAATCCCCCCCCACCCCCCCTTGAATCCCCCCCCACCCCCCCTTGAATCCCCCCCCACCCCCCCTTGAATCCCCCCCCCACCCCCCTTGAATCCCCCCCCACCCCCCTTGAATCCCCCCCCACCCTCTTGAACCCCACCCCCTTGAATTACCCCCTCTCTGCTCAGCTTCTCCTATTAACCAAAAAACCCCTCTTTACCCCCCCCACCCCAAAAGAATTTGGTATTCAAATCGGTCCCGCTGACCAGTTAGACTTTTCCAAAGCCAAATAATTATTCCGCTCCTGGATTTTTTTTCTCTCATCCAAGAGACTGACTTTCTTCCAATTCGACCCCCCAGGGTGCGAACACACCACCCCCATACCTCCCCCACCAAGCACACGTGCACCCCCGCAGACACAAACACACAACCCCTAACTGTACACCTGCACCCCACCCCAACCATACACACGTACACCCCCCCCTTCGCACCATACACACTTATACCTCCACTCCGTATACACATGCACCCCCTCCCACAGTATACACATACACCCCCTCCCACAGTATTCACGTACACCCCCTCCCACCGTATACACACCCACCGTATACACACCCACCGTACACACGTACACCCCCCTCCCGCCGTACACCCCCCTCCCGCCGTACACCCCCCTCCCGCCGTACACCCCCCTCCCGCCGTACACCCCCCTCCCGCCGTACACCCCCCTCCCGCCGTACACCCCCCTCCCGCCGTACACCCCCCTCCCGCCGGCCGCGCGCCCGCCGGCCACGCGGGCACCCCCCCCACCCAAAAATTCTTTCCCCCTCCCCTCAGTTGAAAGTAAAAATTCGCTTGGGGTGGGGGTGGGAAAGAGATGGAGGATGTTGTGGATAATTTTTACGAATCAGGGAGAGGGCGTGGGAAGGACATTTTAAGAAATGGTTTTTAGGGTGAAGGGAGGAGAATGATGCATTGTGCGTCAAAGTCTGGGCACGGAGAATGGGTCTTTTAAAAAGATTGAATCGCTTCTCCAGTGTGTCTTCCTCCTGCATTTTCTCCCCCTCCCCGTGTAAGAATGACACTCGTGGTTGATTCCTGCAGTGGAAGTCATCGCATTTCGCGTTTGTGTGTGTAATTTGCAGTTAATTCTAGTGTCAGCAGTGAGGGACTTTGGCGTCTTTGCTCCAGATTGCATTTTTGGGTTGCTGTGGTCCAGCAGATAGCAGTCACAACTATTTTATTTTTAAAAAGTTATTTACCAGTAAGTTGGTACTGCGACCTGCTCTAATTGTTCTACATTGGCTTCTATGTTTGTTTTGTAAAGTTGGCTCGATTTGCACAATGCTATTTCTAAACAACGAAGGGCATAACTTCAGCGAAAGGGAAGGGCTGGCAGTCATGAAACAAATAAAATATTCTAATGAATTGACACACAGCAGAATTGATCCTGTGTTGCCAGTCTTTTACAAGGTTGGGTACATGAAATGATAATGTAGCTGGTTTGAGGCTCCGCTGAGAATCTAGCCTTTTGTTTTCGCATCGCTTCTGACGCGGAGTACGAGATTTAATTTCTGTGGAGCATGCCCTGGAATGTGTTTGGTTGTGCGTGCACAGTTTTTAAGTTCTGGTTGCTGGAAGGTGGACTTCTTGTATGGTTTTGATTTTTTGTGTGGGCGTTGCTTGCGAAGCCAGCGTTTGTTGCCCTTGAGCGGTGTGGGTTGCAGGGCCATTTCAGAGGGGCAGTTGAGTCGACTGCACTAGTCGCAAACTCATCGCCAGTGAGGACGGTAGGTTCCTCCCCCAAAGGGCTTGAGTGAACCAGATGAGTGTTTCTGACAATAGTCTCATGGCCGCTATTACTGAGAGTAGCCATTTCTTTATATTCACAATTTTAAAAAATTAATTGAATTTAAATTCCATGAGCTGCCATGGTGGGATTTGAACCGGTGTCCCCAGTCATTAGTCTGGGGGCCTCCGGATTACTAGTCCAGTGACATTACCACTCTGCCCTCTCCTGCCCTAGTGACCCCATAGAGGAGGTTTTGTCTGAAACTTGGTCAAGATGGCCACCATTCAGACTTTGGTTTGTTGATTCAGTCTCTTTATTGGCACCATTTGCAGGCGTTTTAGTCTGTTTTCCGGGAGTAAAATAAATTTAGACAGTCTTCCAACGTTTGCCTCGACAATTGGGCAGTATCAAATCAGCCTGAAAACGGCCTGTTTGTGCGTTTACGGACCTTGATGACCACTGGATTTTCATTGGGGTGTTGTCGCACATTCCCTACCCAGTTGTAATTGTAAAAACCTTTTAATCAGTCCAACTGTGTATTATGTTGTGTATACATTACGATTTCTAATCTGGCAGCTGCCCTTCCGATCGGAGAAGGTTCATGTGAAGAAGTTCTTGCCTGAAGTTGATTTGTCTTGTGGATTTGAATTACTGACTACTTTTGCACCAAAAGTTTCTCAGTTGTTCTTGATCTCTGGATTTTAAGTTTGTGAAAAGTTTCCCAGTTGTCAATTCTGTAAAAGGGGTTTGTGTTAATTCCGACGCCTGGTTATCTGAGTGGGTGTGGAAATACGTTTTAGAAAAAAAAGTACCATGAGCCATTCCCCTCCCCTTTACCTCCTCCTCCCTGGACGTAGCAGTCCCACAATCATTGGACTGACGTAATTTTGTCTCAAGGCGATTGAATCTGCAGCAACTACCAGAGCACCATAACAAAGCCTTTCCACTTCAAAGTAAAAATCTCCAAGAAAAACAGCATGGTTTGTGGTTTCTTGTAGTGTCGCTATCGATATGCTATTTGCAGAATAACAGATGCCAAGGAGGGAGGTTAAAGGCTGTGACCATCAAAAGGGTTCTTATGAAGTCATAAATGATGCTTAAGCGATTTGTCATTTGAATCCCTCTACAGACTGAACTCCCTTTTTGCTGTCTTATTTTGCGCGTTACGATCACTTGATCCTGGCTGACCTCCCTCTGCACGTTTGAGATCTTAAAGCCTCAAGACCAGGAGTGGAAGTAAGGCCATTCGGCCCATCGAGTCCTCCACCATTCAATCATGGCTGATTTCAACTCCATTTACCCGCTCTCTCTCCATAGCCCTTAATTCCTCGAGAAATCAAGAATTTACCAACTTCTGTCTTAAAGACACTCAACTTAAAGCCCTGTCCATGACGTAGCTCTCATTGAGTCTCATTCACCCAAGATCCTTGTGCTTGCTGACCCATCTTCTCTCTCGGCCCTAGATTTTAAAATTCTTGTGCGTGCTTTCCAATCTCTTGGAATTCCCACCCTAAACTACTTCCTTTCAGAATTCCTTAAAGTTTAGCTCTTTGAAGCTATTGGCCATGTGTCCTCATCCTCTTGTGTGACTCTGACTTTGTTTTATAGTGCTCCTACGAAGCACCTCGGGTGCTGCAGTATGTTCAAGGTGCCACGTAGATGCAAGATGTTGATGAAATCATTTTAACCCGTTGAGAATTTTGTCTGAGTGCATTGGTTTAGGTGCAGAGTTTTTTGATGTGTTGATGGTGTGCTACTGCCCAGTGCTCTGCTATCACGAGCTCTGCCTTAATTTGAGAATAAATGGGCTAACCTTCCTTGTTTAAAAGTGTGAGGGTGGCGCGGTGCGTAGCACTGTTGCCTCACGGCGACAAGGAACCGGGTATGATCCCGGCCCTGGGTCACTGTCTGTTGCGGAGTTTGCACATTCTCCCCGCGTCTGCGTGGGTCTCATCCCCACAAACCCAAAGCTGTACAGGGTAGCTGCGGATTGGCCATGCTAAATCGCCCCTTAATTGGAAAAAATAATTGTGTACTCCTAAATTTTTTTATTTTGAAAGTGTATGGGCTTGTAGGTTAATGACACCAGCTGCAAACATTGGCTCAGGGTTAATCTAGTTTTCTGAAGTCTGATTGTTTCTAGTGGAAATTCAGTTAGTCTTCTCCTTTTGGCAGCTACTTGAGATAGCTCGTAACGCAGTCAGCTGGCAAAATATTCCCATCGTGTAGTTTTGAAGAAATCTGTGTTCAAAACTTGCATCTGAACTGCCAACAAATGAAGGGAAAAAGCTGTGGCCCTTCAACTCATGCTTAGTGTGGAGACTATGTTGGGATAAATTATACATAATCTGTGGAAAGAATGGACTTGATGGGCCAAATGGCCTTTTTCTTTAACGTTTTCCAACTAGTTCTGGTTAGTCCTTCCCTCATCAGATAGGGTGGTGGTTTATGAAAGCAAGCTACAGAACTGACTAGTGAAGATGGTGGGGATTGGGCTGGAAAGGGAAGAGTGGCTGATTTTTACTTTAAAGCGATTCCTGGGATGTGGCTAGCTAATCCTGTGCAGAATTAATAGTCATCAATGGTTGCATGTTCCATGTTTAAAGGAACCCCTTGCAGGGTCTGCTGTCTTAAATATAGTGACTCTTTTCAGCAGTTCACATTTGTCTTCACTCGGGAAAAGGACGATGTAGGACCAGAATTCAGGGAGGGACTGTGGGGTACAGTTTGACTTGGAGAGCGAGGAAGTATTCGAATAGAATCCCTACAGTGCAGTAGGAGACCATTTGGCTCATCGCGTCTGCACTGACTTTCCAAAAGAGCGCTCGCACATCCACCCATTCTATCCCAGTAACCCCATAACCTAATATGCACATCCCTGGACATTAAGAAACAATTTATTATGGCCAATCCACCTAACCCGTACATCTTTGGACTGGGAGGAAACCGGAGCACCCGGAGGAAACCCACGCAGACACTGGGTGAACGTGAAAACTCCACACAGACAGTAACCCAAGGCCGGTATTGAACCTGGGTCCCTGGTTTGGAGACTGCAGTGCTAACCACTGTGCCACCATGCTGTCCATGGAGGATTTGGTGGGCTTAATAGGGAGAAAATTACACGGGCTCTGCCTCAAATTTTTAATTCCTGTGTGGCCACAGGGGAAGTGGTAGAACATTGGAGGGCAGCAAATGGGGTTCTAATTTTCAAGTAGGGCGGTAGATGTAAACCAGAGAATTACAGACCAGCCGAGCCTCATCAGCGGTAGGGAAACTATTGGAGACAATTCTGGAGGAGAGAATCGATCTCCACTTGGAGAGGTAGGGTTTGATCAGGGATAGGCGGCATGGCTTTGTCAGAGGGAGGCCATGCCTAACAGACATTAATTGAATTTCCCGGGGAGCTGATTAGGTATGTGGATAGTGCAATCAACGTAGTTTATAGGGATTTCAGCAAAGCCTTTGACAATGTCCCACATAAGAGACTGATAAAGAAGATTAAAAAGCACACAGGATTTAGACTAGCTTAGCAAGGTGTGTCCAAAACTAGCTTAGTGGTAGGTGACGGGTTGAGCTTTTCGGTGGCAGATGGAATTTAATTGTGAAAAGTGCGAGATGATGCACTTTGGAAGGAGTAGCAAGACAATGGAGTACTTGATGAATGGCCGGACACCAGAGGGATCTTTGGGTTCTTGTCCACAGATCTCTGGAGATGGCAGCGCAGGTTAATTGGGTAGTTGAGGCATGCGGGTGTCTTTTTATCAGTCGTGGCATAGATTATAAGAGCAGGGAAGTTATGATGGAGCTGTACACAACTTTGGTTCGGCCCACAGCTGGAGCACTCTGTGGAGTTCTGGTTGCTTCGCTATAGGAAGGATGTGATTGCATTGGAGAGGGTGCAGAGTAGATTCACCGGGATGGAGCATTTGAGCTGTGAAACTGGATATACTTTGGTTGTTTTCTTTAAAGCAGAGGAGGCTGATTGAGGTTTGTAAGATTGAGGAGTATGGACAGGATGGTTGGGAAGCAGCTGTTCCCCTTGGATGAAGGATCAATAGCATGGTGGTATAATTTGAAAGTGAGGGCAAGAGGTTTAGAGGGGTTTTGAGAAAAGTTCCCCAAACGGTGGTGGGAGTCTGGAATGTACTGCCTGGATTGGGGGGGGGGGGGGGGGGGGCGCGGGGGGAGGGGGGGGGTGTAGAGGCAGGAAGCCTCACAACCGTTTAAAAAGTACATGGCCCAAGGCTATGGGCCAAGTGCTGCTGGGAGGTGGGATTAGTGTAAATTTAGTTTTGTTGATGGGCCGAAGACCTTTTCTGTACTGCACGGCTCGATGAAAGTTGGTAAAAGGATATCGCTTTATTTAACTTTGGAGTCAATATCATTCTATTGATTACTTCTGAAAACCAGGATACATTTTGGAAGCACTCTGTTCCCCCGCTATTGTCTTAAGATCTTGAAACCGTTATTGTGCTATTCTCTACTGCTCCACTTTCGTTTCCTTTATTCTGTGTGCATTTTATTTTTAGGTAGAGGAGAGATTTTCTCGCATTCCAGAACCAGTTCAGCGGAGGATTATTTTCTGGTCCTTCCCCAGGAATGAGCGGGAGATCTGCATGTACTCCTCACTCAGCTATCAGTGTCAGGAAGGGGAGAAGGATGGTGAGGTTCCGTTCAACAAAGGGCTAAGATTATTGGAGACTGGAGCCATCGATCGGGTACTGCAAGTAGGTGAGTATGCCATCAGGTGATCTGGGGGCATGGATTGCTGAATGCACTTGAATCATGAGGAAATATTAATCCAATTTGTAAAGCACACAGTGTGCCACTGTCGTTTCTGATGGCACATGCTCTATTTGGTTAAGACATTATCACGCGTGAGATGGTCACACACTCCGTTTTTGTGCCTGTGCACGAGAAGAACAGGAAGGTAGAAAGGCCCCTGAGGATGTTTGCAGAAGGCGTTATTTCATCGTGCAGCCTGCTTGTTTGCGGGAGGAATGGTTTGGGTCCACAGACTTGCATCTATAAAAGGTGCTTAATGGTATGCAGAAGATAACCCGACAAATCTTTGCTTGTAATCACTGCTAATTGACATTTTTTTCTACTGCCTTTGCTCTTTGAAAAGCAGTATTTGTCAGCAGCAGCTAATAAGATCTTCGCAACCAGCTTAGCCAAACATGAGTAGCAGTTAACATCATCTTTTGTTATATAATGGACTTCCTTTTGTGATGCTAGTCTAGTCCCAAGACAGTGGAACTGCAGCATTTTCCCACAATAGTGAAGTCATAATAAAGAATTAACTTCAGATGGCTTAGGGCACAACCTCCCATTTTAAAAAGAAACATCGCTGAAGTGGTGACGGGTGCTCCGTGTCATGTGCTCAGAGTTAAACTAAACGCAAGATTGCCAGAGGTTTCAGGTTGACTTCTCGTTGTCCTCTGTGACCCTTTTTTTTGTTCATTTGACTGGGCCTCCAATAGAGGCTACAGTCTCCTCGGCCATGACTCACCGAGTAGCACTTTGTTGCTTCTGAGTCATGTGGTGATGGGTTCCAGTCCAGAGGCTCAGAAAGGTAGCCTGACACTCCAGTGCAGGACTGAGGGAGTGCTGCAGTGTTGATGTTGAACTGAGCCCCTGTGCCTGCCTGCTCCCTCTGCGTGGGGCTAATGGACCCCATGGTGTTATTTTGAAGAGGAATTCCCCCCTGGTCCTCTGACTGTTTTAATATTAAATAATTTTGCCACTATGATGTTGCTGTTCATTGGAACTTTATGTGGACATTGGCTGTCAAGTTTCCTGTACTCCAGCAGTGGCTGATACACTTAAAACATTTTTTTAAAATACTTCCGTTGGATGCCCCAAAGAGTTTTACAGACAATGGTTATGAATTTGTAGCACAGTGGTTAGCACTGTTGCTTCACAGCTCCAGGGACCCAGGTTCGATTCCCGACTTGGGTCACTGTCTGTGCGGCGTCTGCACGTTTTCCCTGTGTCTGCGTGGGTTTCTCCAGGTGCTCGGGTTTCCTCCCACAAATCCCAAAAGACGTGCTTGTTAGGTAATTTGGACATTCTGAATCCCACCGTGTTCCTGAACAGGTGCCGGAGTGTGGTGACTAGGGGATTTTCACAGTAACTTCATTGCAGTGTTAATGTAAGCCTACCTGTGACAAAGATTATTATTATTTTTTAAATATGCTAACTTTGCTGCTGCTTGCTGGGAATAGTAGGGGAGACGGTACGTGAGCTGGTGTTGGTGGTATGAAACCAGCCTGGGTTCCTGCTCTCCCTGACAGGTGTGGCCCTGGAAAGTGTTGGGGTATGGGTGGGCTGTTGCCTTGCAGGTCAAATAGTCATGAAGGCATTTTCTGTTGACACCTAATCAAGATGCATTGATGCTTGCGGATCATATTCCAGTTGAATTGGTGGCATAAAGCTGGGGAGGCGAGTGAAAGAGGGGTGTATGGAACTCCATTGTAAATATATTCCACCACCATGTAGCTGCCAATGTTTTCTGTCCTTGCTCGTTATATCTGAGCCAGGTCTAGGAATGTTTTAGTTTCTCGTCTGGCTTGTACAAAAATCCACTTTTACAGTGCTTGCATAACAGGTGAACCTTTTGCACAGTTCTGAAAGCTGATTAGACGATGAGTCAGGAATCCAGTTTCCCTTTTTGTGTGGTAACAGTGCACCAGCCAGTGACTTCTGTCTCTGTGCTGAGCTGTTGGCCTCTGGGCTTCCCTAAACTGATTTTGTTTGGGGTGTGTAATTATGTATAATTCATATCAGAGGTCCCTGAGAAACCACAGGCAGGTGCCTGGTTCGAGATTGTTTAACAAGCTTATTTTTGCACTTGCAAGGTCATCTGACTGAACCAATCCAGCAGTGCACAAGAAAGAATAATTCTGACAAATGTGAACAAATGATGCATTTGCAATAAAGTTTAGGATGTACCCCAAGGGCCTCCGATAATGACCTGAATCGTAGAAGTAAACTTTGAGTTGTTTGAAAAGCTGCCTTGTGAGCCAGCAACTGTGCAACCTTGACGTGCAAGTCAGCTGTTTTGTACATATAAATTCTGCAGTGTTTGTGTACTGTGGCTTTCTCATTTAGCAGCTGTCTGTTTAAGGTGCTTCTAAATTTCTTTAAATAGACGATGCTCAGTATTGATCGTTGTCTGTCTTGCCTGCCGTGTGGGTCTTTCGTCTTGGAATCCTTTCCCTGGAGTAGTGTGTCTGACAATTTGGTCCTGAAGGCAAACCATCAAACCAGTTTGGGGATCTACTGGTTCCCAAAAAACAGCAGCCCATGTGTTCGGCATAGGAAGAGCTGTGTCTGGTTATTAATTTCTGTGTCAATCGCTCGCTGGCAGGTGTAAGGTGGAGAAAAATCTAAATGTTGAACATTGGAAACAAAGCTAGAAAGGGTGCCCGACTGGCTGGTCAGAATCCAAAAGGACAGATTCACGTTTCAAATCTGATCCGTCCAGATTCACAGTGATTTCTGATATTGTGTTATGTTGTATCTGTCAGACAGCTCTACAATGGGAAGAAAATTAACATGGCAGCCCATTTGAATGATGAGTTTTATAAATTGTTTCCCCTTGCGAATTTGGTGCTCCCTAGCACCTGACAGTCCAGCTGTTGAGGATAGGCCAACTCCAAGCATGCACTTGCTTATTAAAAGAATTTACAGTGCAAAAGGGGGCTATTCGACCCATCGGGTCTGCACCAGCCCTTGGAAAGCGCACCCTACTTAAGCCCACGCCTCTACCCTATCTATCCCTGTGACCCGACCTAACGTGGTGGACACTAAGGGGCAATTTAGCAAGGCCGATCCACCTAACCTGCACATCTTTGGACTGTGGGAGGAAACCGGAGCACCTGGAGGAAACCCGCGCAGACACGAGGAGAAAGTGCAAACTCCACACAGTCGCCCAAGGCTGGAATTGAACCCGGGTCCCTGGTGCTGTGAGGCAACAATGCTAACCGCTGTCCCCATCGTGTTTAAGTTCTAACGGGCTGGAGTTTTTTTTTAAAGGGTTTCTGACAGGATTGCCTCATTGCTGGTAAATCTGAGATATCGGAAAATACAAGTTACTGGGCGTGTGGATTTAAACCCCCTCAAACTGCAGATGAGGAGTGCTTGTTCTTGCATATAACAGCCTGTTAATTACTGTAACATTCGATACTGAATAATTTAATTCCATTATTACAGGTGTGTACAGAACTTTGCCAACTGTAGACAAAGTCTAATTAATGCATTTCAGCTGTTTGAATACATGGGTAACTGATATGTCGTAATTCACTGAGAGGAAGAACGCTTCTGAATGTTCTCCTAATCATTGTGAATTTCTTTAGTCCAGGAGGAAGGTATTTCGGCTGTCGTGCGTCTGTTGGCCCTTGTGAGATCCTATTTCTCTTTGCCTCATCAAATTTTCCTCTCTTTTTGTTCCTCCCAAGCCTTTATTTTCCCCTCTTATGATTCTGTTTTCACTACTATTTTTCGGGAATTCTATGTCCCACCAACTCTTACAATGATCAAAAAAATGTACGCCCTGCTCCTGATTTCACCGACCTAGGACAAAGTAGCCGCTCTCTGATTTTTACACACTGCGTGCGTTAAGGCTGTCTTTTTAAACTGAGAATTGCGGCCAGCGGCAGGACATCATTTGGGAGAGATGTCAAGCTTTGGTTAAAAAAACATCATTATGGGAGGAAAGACGTGTTACCTGACCCCTTTGAAAATACAAGGGTTACTTTTGATGACCAGGCCTGCTAAAACAGCTGCCTCGCCACATGAACTACTGTGACCTCTGCATCTGCGACTCATTTCAAGTGCCTGACGCAGGCCTTTCACCCACTTGTGTTAGATTAGGCTCTGATCCACCGGCAGTTGGGTAACTGAAGTGCATGTCAAACATGTGCTGGCTGGTCTGTCGGAATACCTGCAAGGCCAGCAGTGCACTTCTGGGAATGGGAGCAATTCAGTGATATATTTCAGGGAGTTCCTGGGAAAGCACTGAAGTTGGAGAGAGAGGTATATGGAGCCTTGATTCCAATGGGCAGGACAATGAGCATATAGTGTGATACAATGGTGCGTTGGGAGGGATATCTCCTGATATTGAGGTAATAGATGGACATAAGCGAGTTATTCGTTTTTAGGTTGAGGAAACAATACTGTCAAAAGCAAAGTACGAATTTCCTGGAAACCTGAAAAATTAGAAATGCTGGAGAGAGAGAGAGTTGGTCTTTTAGACATATATGTATGTATGTATCGTCAGGCTAATATTTCTCTTGGCAGTAGCTGATGTGGCTGCTGATGAATTATTATAAGGGGTTTGTATCCTAAGTAACATCCTTGCAGCACCTCCATACCTTTAAGTAGTTTGTTAGTATCTTTGTTAACTCAGGAAGAATGTCTGAAGATTGGACGTCTGAAGACATTAATGCAGCGACGGTCTATCTTGCATAGTGGTGCTTTGGCAGGCTAATCTAATGCGAGTGGGTGAAAGACTAGCCAGTTTGAAGGGATCAGTGTGTGAACTGCGTACTAACGAACAGACATTAGCAGAGAGCAGCCCTGCTGCATACTCAGCATGTAGTAATGTTGCAGTCGATTGCAGTTCAGGCTATGGGCAAAGCCAGAGAGGAAACTTTGCTCAGTTCTCCTGGCGGTGCTGACTCATGCCTGGACATGGTTTTTACAAGTGCTGACTGCCCTTCAGCATCTTGTGTAAAGTGATTGCTCCTATATTTATTGGAGTCTGGAAATCGGAGCCAGGTCTGATCCTGTACTCTCTGCTTGAGAGCAGGTTTCAGCAGGTTGCTGGAGAGCACTGTGGTCCCGGCCGAAATATGCATGACTCAAGTGTTGGTTCTATAACGTCTTGTCCTAAGTGGCCTCTACATAGATCTGAGCAATGTAGTTTGATGAATCGTTTGTGGTATACAGTGACCAGCTTGGTCCTGGAGAGGCTCTAAAGTCATGATTCAACAGGGTGATGCCAGGCATGGGGTGATCTTTGAACTACTACTGCTGGGAAGATTTAACAAAGTTTCTAACGTTGAAGGTTTTGGTAATGAATAGGGGGGTGGGGAAAGTTACCTATTGTGGCAAAGAAACATGAAATTACCGTTTGAGGACAGAGACCTTTATTCCTGCGGCAAGTTATTAGAGCTTTCCCTGAGTGGAGGCTGAGAATCATAGAATGTACAGAGAGCCATTTGCGTTCTCATCCAACGCACTAGTGGTCTTTGAGCAAGCGGAAATGAGTAAATATTTGAAGTAGATAAAAATGGGAGCGAGATCATAGCACTGAGATTTGTTTGGGATTGCTCCAGTGTAGAACTGGAAGAGGCAATCTGTGTGGTTTATCAGCTGATATCATTTGGTCGACCTATATTTCTTTGGATCTGTGTTATTGAGTTCTTTGAGAAGGTGACCAAACAGGTGGATGAGGGTAAAGCAGTTGTGGTTTATATGGATTTCAGTAAAGCGTTTGATAAGGTTCCCCACGGTAGGCTACTGCAGAAAATATGGAAGCATGGGATTCAGGGAGATTTAGCAGTTTGGATCAGAAATTGGCTAGCTGGAAGAAGACAAAGGGTGGTGGTTGATGGGAAGTGTTCAGACTGGAGTCCAGTTACTAGTGGTGTACCACAAGGATCTGTTTTGGGGCCACTGCTGTTTGTCATTTTTATAAATGACCTGGAGGTGTGCGTAGCAGGATGGGTGAGTAAATTTGCAGATGACACTAGTCGGTGGAGTTGTGGACGAGCGGGAGATGGCATGGAGGGTGGGGGGAAACGGTACGTGTGGCCAAGAGCCAGTGTATAAAGCTATGTAAATATACCATCTTGCCATGTATATATCTTGCCCAGGGAGATTTGCGTTATTTTGTTGCCGGTGGGGGGGGGGGGGGGGGGGGGGAGGTTTATTGTTTGTAAGGGGAAAAATTGTGTTGTTAAAAAACCTTAATAAAAAATATTTTAAAGCTATGTCCCCTCGTGCTAGACATCACCATCCGAGGAAAAAGGCTCTCACTGTCCACCCTATCCAATCCTCTGATCATCTTGTATGCCTCAATTAAGTCACCTCTAAACCTTCTTCTCTCTAACGAAAACAGCCTCAAGTCCCTCAGCCTATCCTCATAAGATCTTCCCTCCATACCAGGCAACATTCTGGTAAATCTCCTCTGCACCCTTTCCAATGCTTCCACATCCTTCCTATAATGCGGCGACCAGAATTGCACGCAATACTCCAAATGCGGCCGCACCAGAGTTTTGTACAGCTGCAGCCTGACCACATGGCTCCGAAACTCAATCCCTCTACCAATAAAAGCTAACACACCGTACGCCTTCTTAACAACCCTCTCAACCTGGGTGGCAACTTTCAGGGATCTATGTACATGGACACAGATCTCTCTGCTCATCCACACTGCCAAGAATCTTACCATTAGCCCAGTACTCTGTCTTCCTGTTATTCCTTCCAAAATGAATCACCTCACACTTTTCTGCATTAAACTCCATTTGCCACCTCTCAGCCCACCATTAAACTCAATTTGCCACCTCTCAGCCCAGCGCTGCAGCTTATCTATGTCCCTCTGTAACTTGTAACATCCTTGCGCACTGTCCACAACTCCACCGACTAGTGTCATCTGCAAATTTACTCACCCATCCTGCTACGCCCTCCTCCAGGTCATTTATAAAAATGACAAACAGCAGTGGCCCATAGCTTTAAATTGAGGGGAGATAGATATAGGACAGATGTCAGAGGTAGGTTCTTTACTCAGAGAGTAGTAAGGGCGTGGAATGCCCTGCCTGCAACAGTAGTGGACTCGCCAACACTAAGGGCATTCAAATGGTCATTGGATAGACATATGGACGATAAGGGAATAGTGTAGATGGGCTTTAGAGTGGTTTCACAGGTCGGCGCAACATCGAGGGCCGAAGGGCCTGTACTGCGCTGTAATGTTCTGTGTGTGTTTCCATGAAAATCTGATAATTCGTGCTGTAAAAGTGAACATTTTCTCATTTTTTTTCTGATTGCTGGAGCCCACTGTACTTTTTGTATTGACCGTTAACCTGGCAGTGTACTCTTGGAATGTGAAAGCTGGGCCTTCAAGTCGCTGTGGGTGTGAAGGAGCCAAATCGAGCCGTGCCAGCTGAATCTGAATGCGTATGCCTGCCCGTGGGTGCTGGCCTTCCAGATCTGAATTTGCAGATGGAGCCATCAAAAATTATTCAGTAAATTTTAAGTAATCTTCAATCCTTCCAGCACAAACTATACTAAGTATATGATTTGGGGGGAACAGGATTAATGCATTTAGACCGTCACTGATCAACCTCCATTTAGTTTTCCGCATTGCTTCATAGCCTTTCGCAACAAAAATCATTTTAGTTGCCCCCCGCCTCCAAATTCCATCTACCTGTTTCCGATTTCACTGGCCCCACTCGAGTTTAATAATGTCCTGCTCTGAATTGTTCCATTGAAAGGTAATTTCCTCTATGTACCTTTTATTGAATCTCGTTACAATTTTGAGCACCCAAGATTTAGGTCGCCCCCTCATAGTCTATGAAACCAGTTGTCATACTTTAACCCATTAAGTGCTGTTGTAATTGGGGCGAATTTGCATTGTGGCCTCTTGTCTGTTCATGAGGTGCATCATGCCTCAACTGAACACCACTACTTCAAGTGGGGCCTGAGCAGGGTTCTGTACAGTTGATGAATAACATATTTCCCTTTTCATTCCAGTCCTTGATTTGGGGTGGAAGTGAAAGAGCCTTTGTACGTTTGTTCTTTTTTCCTCTCTAAAGAGCTTGCGTTGAAATGAAGTACTACTTGTGGCAAGATTTTCATATTCTAACCTCACTCTCTGGTTAAATCAAATCTCTGCCTGGATTGGAATCATACCATACTACAGTGCAGAAGGAGACCATACAGCCCATCGAGTCTGCACTAAGCCTCAAAGAGTACCCTATCCAGACCCATTCCCCTACTCCATCCCTGTAATCCCACCTAACCTTTTGGACACTTGAGTGGCAATTTAGCATGGCCAATCCACCTAACCTGCACATCGTTGGACTATGGGAGGAAACCGAGCACCCGGAGGGGAAACTGAGGTTCTGTAGACTCCACGCAGAATTGAACCTGGGTCCCTGGTGCTGAGAGGCAGCAATTGTTGCTGACTATCTTGTATTTATGGCGTCTAGTTCTGGCAGAAAGATTTTTTCCACTTCTGTCTCCAAGCCTCTTCATAATTCTAAAGATACCTCCTTTGTCCTATTTTTTTATTTTATAAATTTAGAGTACCCAATTATTTATTTTTTCAATTAAGGGGCAATTTAGCGTGGCCAATCCACCTAACCTGCACATTTTGGGTTGCGGGGGTGAAGCCCACGCAGACATGGGGAGAATGTGCAAACTCCACATGATCCGGGATTTGAACCTGGGTCCTCAGCGTCGTAGTCCCAGTGCGAACTACTGCACCATGTGCCGCCCTCTTGTCCTATTTTTGAGGGAATAGAATAGCCCCAAACCTGTACACGAGCAGCAATTGGATAAGTGTTTTGGCAGTGATTGAAGGATGAACAGTGACCAGGGCTCTGGGAGAACTTTGTGACAGCTTAGTTGGAATTTTACAGTCGCTCGGGGTGGCAGGTGAGCCTTAAGTTAAACGCCTCTGCCAAAAGATGGTACCTCTGGCAGACAGTGTTCCTGTAAAATTTGGTTGGAATTCTCTGTCCGTTGAGATTCCCTCTTTCCCTATGGCAGTGAACCCCTGCCTGCGGGTTTCCTGACGGCGTGGGTGGTTCAGTGGAAACCACATTGACAAGCGGCAGGAGAAAAGAATCACCCAGCTGGGGGACTGCTCCTTCCCCTGGTGTTCGAGTTCCAGAGTGATGCTTGTACTATGATCTGCTAACTCTGGCCTCGTTGAAGTTGCAACTGCTCACCCAGTCCTGCAGAGTTCCATAAATTGTTCTGATACTTGTGTGAGCAGGAATATCAAGTTCACGTTGTTGGTGTCAGTGTGCAATTAGAATTTGACATGCTTTTGAAAAATAACTATTTAAAGTTGCCTTGATCCACTTTTATTAAAAGTTGTCTTAGCAGTTCCTTTTCAGCTGGGTTCAATTTTAATTAGGGCTGTTCTTTTAATAAAGCAGTTTACATTTATAGATAGGAAGCTGTCCCAAATTACTGCAAGAGGTGAACTTAGGAGGATTGTTGGCTTGGTTAGAGGTGGGCTTGAAAGATGGTTCGAACAGGAGTTAAGGGAGGCAGGTTTTATTTAAGTTCTGGAGTGTACTGCTTCGATAGTTGAAGGCACAGTTGTTGCTAACTGTGTAGCTGTTGGCTAAGAAGTTAAAACTGGGCAAGTATAGTTCTGGTAGGAGGGAGGTGCAAGGCTGGAGGAGATGAGATAGGGACAAAATTTTGTCCAGGAAGTAATGTAATTGCTCACGGCTTCTGCAGAGTTCCTGTTTGCTAAAATTGGAATTTCCAATCAGCAATTGGCACAGGAAAAGCACAATCACACCAGTTGATGCTTTATTTTTATCCATTTAAAAAAAAAACCAAGGGTGGGAAATGGAACATTTCTAAGATGCTAAATACTGCCTTAACCCAGTTTAAATTGTTTGAACCCACTTCATTCTTGAGGCCACTGTGTATTGGCAAAATAACATGCTTTGTCCTAGAATTGTGAACAGCCTTGTCTCCTCTTACAAAAGATTTTTGATCTCCGACTTCCACTGTAACAACAGCTATTCTCCACCCCCCACCCCCGCCAGTTCCTTAAAGAGCTAAAGGAAGTGGCCATTGGATTTGAGGACAACAGAGTGGTAATGTTAACGCAGCCTTGAACCAAAGCTGTGTTTGAACGAACATTTTCAGCTTTTGTTCCCAGTGTCTTGTCGTAATCCCCAGCTGTGATTGATCACTTCACTCTTCGATACTGATAATTTCACATGTCTGCAGATCAAAAAGTGGTGGTTCGCACATGTGAAGTGGAAACAATGGTCTCCTGTGGGATTCAGCAAAAAGGATGTGTTTGAGCTCCAGCAGGAGTTACATTCCTAGAGAGAGGGGGAAGATGACAAAATCTAAAGCTATTCGGAGTGAGGTCCAGGTGTGTTTTCCTTAATTTTGAGCTATGATAGTTTCACAGTGTGTGACAGTGAGATTTCTCACTGCCATTCGATCTTAATCACAGACTACGTGTTGTTTGCTATGTTCTTCTGTAACACTGGAATATTTTTTCGTCTCCTTTTCTTGCCCCACTTGCGAAGGTAGTTAACAGCCCTGGGTACAGTTCCACTGGTGTTTGAACTCACTTTGGTAACCTGTGTTGCCACCACTTTAAAAATTGAGTAGTCAATTATTTTTCTTTTCCCAATTAAGGGGCAATTTAGCATGGCCAATCCACCTAACCAGCACATCTTTGGGTTGTGGGGGTGAAACCCACGCAGACACTGGGAGAATGCCCAAACTCCACACGGACAGTGACCCTAGGCTGGGATTCGAACCCGGGTCCTCAGCGCTGCCGTCCCAGTGCTAACCACTGCGCCACATGTCGACCCGTGTTGCCACCAATGTTGATTTCTCACACTCCCTGGCAGAAGGTGGACAATTAATAAAGAAAAAGGTCCCCAGGCTCGATCACCTCTGCATCAGTGCAACGTTGGATCGGCTCTTTGGGTGTTTTGTTGGAACCTCTTTTGAGTTAAGCAGTGCTGCATACTTCTCTAATGGCAAGCCGAAACTGCAAGCACATTCTCCCTGTGTTGCCGTGGATTTCCTCCCACGGTCCAAAGATATTCAGGATGTGTGGGTTACAGAGATAGGGGAGTGGATGGAGGTTAGGGTGCTTTTTCGAAGGGTCAGCGTGAACTCGATGGGCCGAATGGCCTCCTGCACTAGGAATTCTGTAGATTTGGCATTGCTGTTTACGTTTCCAGATTTAGACCAAGCTCAATCCTTGTATTTCCTGTTGAATCATGGGATAGACCGTGTTGGAAGAAAAAAAACTAGAAAATCTAGCTGGGCCAGACGTGGAGTGACTCAAACATTTGGACTTATTCATGGGATGTGGGTATTGCTGGCTAGACTAGCATTTATTGCCCATCCTTGATTGCTCTTCAGTAGGTGGTGGTGAGCCTCTACCTTGAACTGTTGCGGTCTCTTGAGGGGTAGGTACATCCAGAGTGCTGTTGGGGAGGGAATTCAGGATGTTGACTCGGCAACAGTGAACGAATGGCTGATATACTTGCAAGTCAGGATGGTGAGTGGAGGGGATCTTCCAAGTGGTGTGTAGCCAGGTATCTGCTGTTCCTGTTCTTCTGGATGGTAGTAGTCGTGGGTTTGGAAGGTGCTGCCAAAGGAGCCTCGGTAAGTTCCTGCAGTGCTTCTTTTAGATGCTACAGATGGAATGTTTCTGGAAGGGGTAGCAATCAAGCGGGCTGCTTTGTCATGGGTGGTGTTGAGCTTCTTGAGTGTTGTTGGAGCTATTCATTGAGGCAAATGGAGCATATTCCATTACACTCCTGACTTGTGCCTTGTAGATGGTGGACAGGCTTTGGGGAATTGCTCACTGCAGGATTCCTAACCTTTGACCTGCTCTGGTAGTCACGGTCAACGGCTAGTTCAATACAGTTTCTAGTCAATGGTACACCCCAGGATGTTAATTGGTGCAGAATTGAACAATGGTAATTTTAAAAAAGATTTAGAGTGCCCAATTCATTTTTTCCAATTAAGGGGCAATTTAGCGTGGCCAATCCACCTACCCTGCACATCTTTGGGTTGTGGGGGCGAAACCCATGCAAACACTGGGAGAATGTGCAAACTCCGCACGGACAGTGACTCTGAGCCGGGATTGAACCTGGGATCTCGGCGCCGTGAGGCAGCAAGGCTAACCCACTGCCACTGTGTTGCCCTTGAACGATGGTAATGCCGTTGAAAGTCGAGGGGCAAATGGTTAGATCCTCTCGTTAGAATTGCTCATTGCCTGGCACTTGTGTGGTGTGAACGTTACTTGTCAGCCCAAGCCTGGGTATTGCCTGGCTGCATTTAGACGTGAACTGCTTCAGTACCCAAGGAGCCACGAATGGTGCTGAATGTTGTGCAGACATCAGGGAACCTTGTGATGGAAGGGAGGTCATCGATGAAGCAGCTGAAGATGATTGTGCCTTGGACACTATCCTGAGGAACTCCTGCAGTGATGTCTCAGAGCTGAGATGATTGACCTCCAACCACCACAGCCATCTTCCTTTGTGCCACGTATGACGCCAACCAGTGGAGAGTTCTTCGGGCTCCTTGATGCCATATTTGGTCAAATGCTGCCTTGATGTCAAGGGTAGTCTCGCCCCTCACGCTGGCATTTAGCTCTTTTATCCATCGTGGAGCAGCATGGAATGAGGTCAGGATCTGAGTGACCCTGGTGGAACCCAAACTGAGCATCCGTGGGCAGGTTATTGCTGAGTAAGGAAAGAGAAAATGCTGGAAAATCTCAGCAGGTCTGGCAGCATCTGTAGGGAGAGAAAAGAGCTAACGTTAACCTGCTGAGATTTTCAAGCATTTTCTCTTTCGTTTCCGATTCCAGCATCCGCAGTAATTTGCTTTTATTATTGCTGAGTGAGTGCCATTTGATAACACTTTTAAAACGTTTAGGACCCAATTCAGTGTTTTCCAATTAAGGGGCAATTTGGGTAGCACGTCGGCACAGTGGTTAGCACTGCAGCCTCACGGCGCCGAGGTCCCAGGTTCGATCCCGGTTCTGGGTCACTGTCCGTGTGGAATTTGCACATTCTCCCCTTGTTTGCATGGGTTCCGCCCCCACAACCCAAAGGTGTGCACGGTAGGTGGATTGGCCACGCTAAATTGCCCCTTAATTGGAAAAAATGAAATTGGTATTCTAATTTAATTTTTTTAAATGAAGAAAAAAATTAAGGGGCAATTTAGCGTGGCCAATCCACCTACCCTGCACATCTTTGGGTTGTGGGGGCGAAACCCCATGCAAACACGGGGAGAATGTGCAAACTCCACACGGACAGTAACCCAGAGCAGGGATCAATCCTGAGACCTCTGCACTGTGAGGCAGCAATGCTAACCACTGCGCCACCGTGTTGCCTTGATAACACTGTTGATGGCCCTTTCCATCATTGCCGATGATAGAGAGTAGACTGTATAGGGTGGTAATTGGCCGTGTTTTCTTCTGTACAGGGCATACCTAGGCAATTTTCACATTGGAGGGTAGGTGCCAGTATTGGAACTGTACTGAAACGGCTTGGTTAGGGGTGCAGCACGTTCTGGTGCACCAGACATCGATGCTATTGCTGAAATATTGTCAGGGTCCATAGACCTTTTGCAGTATCCAGTGATTATGGTTTGTCCCCTATGCATAAGCTTTTAGTGTAAGTGGACACCTATATCCCAGAACTCCTAGTCCCTCTTCATTTTATGAAAATATTCTGGCTGGCCTCTGAAATCCTTGCACTTCCTGCACTCTTTTCCCTCTCCATTTGTCATGATTTTGAACATGGGAACAGCAGTCTCTGCAGTAACTTTTATTTCACAGTATTTTGTTTGGCGACTGCGTCACACCATGTCCGTAGAGTGGTTGATTAAATAGCGCACACACTGAGCACTTAGCCACAGCGAGTTAAAGATGTGCTTTGGGTGCCTTGTCGATCTCTGTTTCTCAACCTTAAGCTTGTTCTGAGAGTGGTTTAACGATGGTGGCTTATTTACCTAAATTTTACCCCAGGGAATGTTTAGCAGCTGGTACATGAATAGTTCAGGAAGTTTCAGTCTTTCTTCAGGTTTCTGTGACCCTCCCAACTGACTCTCTTCTTTCTCTCCCCCCCCCCCCCTTTTTGCTCGAGTTACTGGTGAACTACGCAGCCAGGGAAATGGCAATGAGTTGAGATTAGAGCCTGCCATTGTTTCAGTGGCTTTGAACTAAGTGAATCACACAGCTGCAGATCCTCTGGCAAAGGGCTAAATTTCATGTAATTTGACTAGTTTGGATTTTGTAAATACTTCAGTGAGCTGCAATGTTTCAACTTCTCACAGGTTAGAGAAATGCCCTTCTTCAGTTGCCCCTAACTCTACTGCCTCTCCAGAGAAAGAGGAGCAGAGGAGATTTGATTTATGATCCGTCTTGTACTGTGTTTTACCACAGAACCAAATTGGAGCAGCGCACCTGGTAGAGAATCTGACTCCGTTTTTAAATGTCGCCACCCGACCAGTGTGTTCTGAATTCTGTGCATTTCATACCACCGCTCTCTCCAGATCCATTTTAAAATGGGGCCTGTGGGGAGACGAGTTGACATCTGATATTCTAAATCGGTTCCATCTCCCATTGTCTTGAATAAGGCAGGACCTTGCTGTGACATGCTGATGTCTGTAGAACTGGCCCTGCCCTCTTGTGTGCCACACTAATGCTGAACTTGTAATGCAATTTCTCTGCAATATGTTGAGATAGCCATCCCCATCGTAACTGCTGTTGTTTTAGAGCGGATGTATCTGAAGAACAAGGTGTGGGCTATACTCCAGACTGGGAAGGCTGCGCATGAACAAAATTGATTTTTTTTTTTCTCACAGTAATCTGGCAGCTATCAAGGTCACTTCTCATTTCCTGCCAAGGTGCTATCCCACAAATAACTTGGGTTTACCATATTTCTTAAATGCGGTTTCGCATCTTTCCTCCTTTGGGATATGTACCTGGGACTTCTGGACTGCTGGTTCTGTGGCACAATCACTAAATGCTGTGGCCTGCCACTTGTATGTTCCTTGTGAGTTTGGAAATGCCCTGGTCATGAGATGGTTTATAAAATCCACGTGCTTGCTGTAGTGACTGTTTGTATAATACTGCATGTAGCTTTGCATGTTATAAAAGGTTGGGACATATTCAAAGTCAGACTTTGAACCTGATGAAATGAATTGGTTATTCTCACGGAGGTCTGTTACTGAACCAAAATCAGTAGGCTCCAGGTGCAGTCTGGGTCTGATGCTAAATAACAATCTCTGGGGTACCATTGAGACATGGCAGTTGGCCTGACTATCCCAGGGAAAGAGAAGTACTCTGGCATTTGTTACCTGCTCCCCCTGCTCCTGATGATTTTAACATCCATTTAATTCATATTGGGAGGGTGTCTCCAAGGGACCTATGATCTGACTGGGCTGTGAACCTCAACAGGACTGACTAACCCACTGACGTTGCCCAGTCTCGCAAACTAAAGGCCTGGCAACTCTTTATTTTCTATTTGCACTTCTTCCACACTGGTTTGTCCTGTTTAACTTGCAGGGGCCTGGCGGATTATAAGGGTTGTTTTTAGTGTTGCTTCACTGGTCGATTAAATCAAAAGCCAAGCTCTGTTTGGTTGAGCCACTTGAGATGCTTGCAGATTAAGAGAGGCATTGATTTTGATTTCATGTGGGTAAGGAGGCTCTGGTGGCATGCACCTGAACTGCTTGTGAAGACAAACGCTTGGTCACTCCAGGTCTACTTGCACAGGGTGCTGACAGCTGCTATCGGGCTGCGAGCTGTATCCGAGCATGGATCACTGCTTTCAAGAGAACCGGGGTAAGGGGGGAGTGCAGAGGAAGAAAGGGTTAGAATATGGGCTTGAGCTATGTGTACTTTTGTACTGATTCACCTACAAGGTCCTGATCCCAGTTCAGTGACGGCAAACACCGAAAATGTCTCTGTAAAGCAAGCTGTGCAAAAGACTCTGGTATCAGATATCTTGTCATTTGCCTCGGAGACTTGTGGAACAAGCAGCAGTGTGTTGTGCAGCAGGAATGGTTGCATTCTTGCAGTTTGCTGTGTGGTCGATGATGGGATTATGAAGCAAACACTTCGATGAAAATGGAGAGATTGATGTCCTTGTGGCTGAAATTCAATAGCAAGCCTGCATTACAAGTTCTGATCGAGATTAGTAGAACTCCGAATCCAATGTTAATTAAGGTTTTAACAGAAGTAATTAAAAAAACAAGTGCGCGGTTCCACTATTTCCACCCGTCCCTCTCTTTTGCCCCACCAATGGCCTTTTCTTTAATTGCCTAGGGCTAGGCCACAAGCTTGGAATTCCCTGTTTGTACATGCCTCGCCCCTCTCCTTCCTTAACCTTCCTCTTTTTCATAGAATCCCTACCTACAGAGCAGAAGGAGGCCATTCGGCCCACTCCCCCACCCTATCCCTGTACCCCCAGCTAACTGTTTGGACACTTAAGGGGGCAATTTAGCATGGCCAATCCACCTAACCATATTTTTAGACTGTGGGAGGAAACTGGGATATCCGGAGGAAGCCCAAACAGACACCGGGAGAACGTGCAAACACAACGCACAGTAACCAGAGGCCAGAATCGAACCTTGTTCTCTGGTGCTGTGAGGCAGCAGTGTTAATACCACAGTGCAGCCCGGTTCAGAAGTTCATTATCGGTGATTGAAGGCAACTATAATGTAGTTCTGGTGTTTCAATGAAATACACCCTTCCCCCGCGGCTTGTCTGCTGATCACTTATTTTCTGTGATATCTGCAATCTATTTCAAATGGTACATCTGAGCTGAAAGAAAGATTAAGCAATACCTTGATTTTTGTCCCCAATTTAATTGCTCCACTTGTGGCTGAGCATCAGTTGCCTTGACCCTAACCTCCTGAAATTCTCTCCCTAAACCCCTCTCTACCTCCTTTCCCTTTTTGGCTTGGTGGTAATGTCCACTGTCCTAGTAATTCAGAGGCCCCAATGTTTTCCCCATTTTCCCTGTGTTTGCGTAGGTCTCACCCCCCACAACCCAAAGATTTGCAGGGTAGGTGGATTGGCTACGCTAAATTGTCCCTTAATTGTGGCGGGGGGGAATTGGGTACTCGTAAATTTTACAAACAATACATTTTTTTAAAGAAAGGATTTTTCCGTGGTGCTAATACAATGCATTGGCGTGCTGGGGTGCAGCAAAATTAGAATTCAGCAAGACCTAATGGTTCGTATATTTCCCTGCTAGGTTTATCTGAACTGAGGTTTTTTTTTAAAAAGGCAACAATACTATAGGTGTTTAAGTTGGGTTATATCTGGTAAGAGAGCAAGGTGGTGGTTGCAGATTTCTTCTTGCTATCAGCAGTGCAAGGTGATGGAGAGTATCGTCCAAAAATCACACCGTGACGTCAAAGCATGTTGGCTCGTGCATCATTTCTCCACGGACTGGGGAGAGGTGACTCTGAGCAGGGGAAGGTAATTGGAAGGACCAGCTGTCGCCTAGTGCTCTTGCTCTGCATTAAGCATCTGATCACAGAGATTAATTTCACTGAAGCTACTGGCGGAAGAATTGGAACCTGCAGTCTACAGTAAGGGGGGGGGGGGGGGGTCGAGATTTCTCAAGAAGAGAAATTTTAACTTCCAATTGTTAAGATTTTTAAAACTGTTGCTCATGCTTTTTATGGCCAGTTTTAGTGTTTCTTCTGCAGTACTGAATTTTCTGGATTTTAGAAAAAAACTGTAAAAGTGAATCATTTTTGGATAGTTGTATTGAATTGTCCCAAACCAGTGGAAGACCCTGCTCCTTGCCGGGGGCGGGGGGGGGCATCTTAGAATTGACATGCTTCAGCCCACTTCTCCTAATGAATGTGCCCTAACATGTGCGGAGCTGCAATGACTTTATTTTTAAAAAATAATCTTTATTGTCACAAGTAGGCTTACATTAACATTGCAATGAAGTTACTGTGAAAAGCCTGTAGTCGTCACATTCCGGCGCCTGTTCAGGTCCACGGAGGAAGAATTCAGAATGTCCAATTCACCTAACAACACGTCTTTCAGGACTTGTGGGAGGAAACCGGAGCTCCTGGAGGAAACCCACGCAGACACGGAGAACGTGCAGACTCCGCATAGACAGTGACCAAGCCGGGAATTGGGACCCTGGCGCTGTGAAACAGCAGTGCTAACCACAGTGCTACCGCGCCGTCCTTGGTAGCGTGGTTGCCTGTGCTTTGAATTCACTTGCTCTGTGCTTGGTGGATGATAGTGAGCAGCCATGTATGAGATTACACCATTCGCAACTTCATCTGACTTGTGTGTCCTGCCAGCATAATGTCCTTAACTAGCCTCTGAAGCCATAGGAACGCCAGTCCACAGTGGGCAGAGGAAAATGGCAGCCCCTAATGCTTATGGAATTTGAAGTAAATTTGGAGGTCATCTTCATGCTGTTTGTTTGACTTGATTGCTGCAACACAGCCGTGACTGCGCTTAATTAAGTACTTGATTAGCTGAAAAGTGCTTTGAGAAGTCTGCTAGTCGTGAAAAGCTCTCATGCAAATCTTTTTTGTTTTGTTTAATAGTCCAAGCTTGGTGATGGCCCAGTTTCTCTCCCTCCACTCCCCTCCCAAGTTTACTCGTCAGTGTGATGGTGACTGCCGTGTGCATGTAACTCAAAAAGCCGCGTTAACTTTGCAACCCCTTGTAAACCGAGCAGTGGGATTTGACTTTGTTTGTTTGTTTAGCTGGGCCTGTTGGGGAATGAAGGTTTTAATTGTTTATAGAGAGCTCTGTGGGTCTGGTGGTCCTGTTTGTTCCATGAATTTCTGACTGTTTTGACAGCAAATGTTTGGAATTGGCCCAGATTAGCTTTATTTACTGTGAAACTGTGTTCACGACCTCTGGAAAGTCACAAATCCTTAGTCGTTTTGTACATTGGATTAGTTTCCCCCCCCCCCCCCCCCCCAAAAAAAAAACCAAGTTTGGCTCACTGCATGTGAATATCAATTGACTGCTGATGTCTTGGTAACACTTGGGAAGCTTGGTTGGGTGGTCCAGAGCTGGCATCACTTGGCACGAGTCTTGGGGGCTTCCAGAAAGTCCTAAAAGCTGATGTGTATTGAACTCCATAACTATTCTCTAAATATGTGCTGCAGAAGACATGGGCGTGAAGTATATTCGTGTGATTTTTTTTGTTGTTAAATCCAATTTTCTGGTACTATTTAATTTTAGTCTGATGTGCAGATAGATGCAGTACAACTTGCCAGAATGGATGTCGTTCAAACTGACATCCCTTTCTCAAGTGGGGAAAGGGCAGGCGAGGTGTGACCTCAAAAGAGGAATGGATGCTAGCAAGGATGGAATGGTCAGGATAATCCAGAGCAAAAAAAACAGACATTTGAATAGAATTGAAACTGAGTTTTCCCCGTCCCCTTACTGCGTTTAAACGTCCACAATTGTCAAACTGAACTTGCATTGACACCCATCCCTAATGTTTCCCGTGCTGCTTCCGCAGTCGGGTCCAATGAATGACTGATGCAAAGCTGTGAGGGGCCCTCTAATCCTCACTTCAAAATACTGATTTAAGTATTGTTCAAATATTGCTTTGTTTTTACCCGGACCCTGATCTCAGCCAAAGCAGCAGCTTTGAAGCTTCAAAATACTTGTGCGAGGTGAAAAATGAACACCCAGGGCTTGTTTGCAGTTCTTGACACAAGAAAATACCGTCAGATTGAAGAGCTAGCTGTTCTAATCAGAGCTTTTATATGCATCAAATTTTGCAGCTTGTCAAACTTAAAAAATCAACAGAAATAGACCTTTTTAATTTGCGATGCAGGGGAAAGAGCAGCTTCTCTCAACTGACTCAATTTCTGGTGAGCAGCAGGATTGACACAAGATTGATTTGTTAAATGAGAGATTTCTTCACTTGGGTTTGTGGATTTTGTGAAATTCTCTGCCGCAGAGGGCTTTGAGTATATTCAAGGTTTTAAGGTTTAATTGTGAGCGCTAAGCAAACCAAACGATAGAGATGTCCTGCAGAAGTGGAGTAGAGGTGGATAATGAGCTATGATTGGAAGCATTCTAGGCAAGTTTTGATGCCCATGTTTTCTACGCTTTCCACCAAGATTTCCTGGACATGGTTGGCGTTTAACTTTTTCCTCCACTCCCTTGGGTACGATTGAGAACTGAAGCCGTAACCTTATAGCATGTAATGGAGCTGTACTGTTTGCATTTATCAGAGCTGTTCACGTCGCTTGTGTAGTCTTAATCATAGGTCATTATGCACATGATAAGAAGTCTTACAACACCAGGTTAAAGTCCAACAGGTTTGTTTTGAACCACTAGCTTTAGGAGCGCAGCTGCTTCCTCAGGTCATTCACCTGTGGAAGGATTTGCGCTCCGAAAGCAAGTGATTCGAAACAAACCTGTTGGACTTTAACCAGGTTGTGGTAGTATCAGGTATTGCAGTACCCGAGAGGCTGTAGACCATTGGGTAAACCTAGGAGTTTACCATTGGCTGTTTGGTATGTAGCTCCGCCCTGATAGGCGGGGTATAAGAACAGGTGCCGTCCCAGCAGCCCTCATTCTGTACCGAAGCTGCTGGGGAACAGATCTAGTCTATTAAAGCCTTCAGTTATGATACAACCTCGTCTTTGAGTTTAATTGATCATGCATCACTGGTGTTGTACGACTTCTTACTGTGCCCACCCAAGTCCAACGGCGGCATCTCCACATCATTATGTACATGCATAAAGGATCCCTCGAACACAGTGTAGCAATCTGTGCTTTTTTTTTTGGAGTGGATTTAATTGTTAAAGCTCAGTAAACCTTCTAGTCTTGTGAATTCCTATTACACCCTGGTTAGAAACTTGATATAAACAAGGCAAATTTCTAGGCAAAGCTCAAGAATGGTGCTCTGAAACTTGGGGTACTTGTACATTTGGCTGGCCTGGGTTACCTGCCATTTTATGTACAAATTAATTTTCAGAACTGACCACTCTCGTGGCAAATATTGGGCACTAGGAGCCTTGCAAAACCTGATCACTTGTGTATCTGTTGACTGAGCTGATGTTTTGCTCTCTGGTGGCTTTCCAAGTGTGACTCCTGACAAATCTATAATGCTTTCTGACTGAACTTCCATTAATGCCACAGCCCTTTCTCTGGCCTAACAGACCAGCAAATTACTTTTTGAATTACAGTCTCTGTTGCATGAGTGAGCAGCAATAGCAAACTAACATCAACAGGTAATCTTGTTTTTTTGGTTCTGTGCATTCCAGGAGGAATGTTGCCAGGACAATGGGAGTCCCTCTTTGTTCCATGGGATTTTTATGTCCACAAAACCACCTGTTTCTCATCTCCCATCTGATGAACAGCAACTCGTGCAACCTTTCTTAAATGCTGGCCTGGCACTTTTGACCATGATAATATCTGGGTGGCATGGTAGCACAGTAGTTAGCACTGTTGCTTCACCATGCCAGGGTCCCAGATTCGATTCCTGGCTTGGGTCACTGTCTGTACATGTTCTCCCAGTGTCTGTGTGGGTTTCCTCTGGGTGCTCTAGTTTCCTCCCACAAGTCCCGAAAGACGTGCTGTTAGGTAATTTGGACATTCTGAATTCTCCCACGGTGTTCACGAACAGGCGCCGGAATATGGCGACTAGGGGCTTTTCACGGTACCTTCATGTAAGCCTACTTGTGACAATAAAGATTATTTATTATTATTATTACATAGAAAATAGAAGCAGGAGGAGACCATTTGAGCCATTCATTGATACCCTGATTTCCCCTGCCCCCCCTCCATCTCTTGACCCCTTTAGCCCCAAGAGCTATACCTAATTCTTTCTTGAAATTACACAACGTTTTGGCCTCCATTACGTTCTGTGGTAGCAAATTCCACAGATGCACCGCACTCTGGGTCATTCATCTTGTCCTTGTCTCAGTGTTTCCCAAGACCTCATGCTATCAACGTTTCGGCATTGGAAGGAGTGCCGTGTACAGTGACAGAGTGAAACCTTGAACTCCGGTTAAATTATGAGGAGACATTAGGTTGCGTTCTCTGGAATTTTGGAGATTTAAGAGGTGATTTCACCCATGTTTTGAAGATATTAAGGGGAGCAGATGGGGGGAAACTATCGCCACTAGTTGGAGTCTAGGGCTACTGGACATGGTTGAAAGATTGGAACCAGACCGTTCCGGAATGAAATTAGGAAGTGCTTCTGTATGCGAGAAGGTAGATGTTTGCAGTTGCTGAATGTAATTTGCCTGTCCTATACATATTTAAAGCATATGCTGTACCACAACAGAAAGCAAGTGTCTGCTTTCCTGAAAAAATGTTCAGGAGTTTGCATTCATTCAGTATTATCTGTATGAATGAATTTTCTGCAATAATGGCACAGAGACGACTACAGTATGGTCATGTCCATATTGCAATAAAAACCCCAAAACTGCCTGTCTAAATTTGCAGAGCAAATTTACTGATCTGTAATGTGGA
This sequence comes from Scyliorhinus torazame, assembly GCF_047496885.1. NCBI lineage: Eukaryota > Metazoa > Chordata > Chondrichthyes > Carcharhiniformes > Scyliorhinidae > Scyliorhinus > Scyliorhinus torazame. Next base: position 19,064,718 of record NC_092733.1, read on the forward strand.
GAGTAATTCTCAACCGCTTCACTGTGCTTGGGCCTCGCCACATCAAGTTGTTGGAACTGCAGTGCATTCCTGGATTACATAGCTGTTTTTAGTCAATTTTCAAGGCCTTTATTCTCCCCATTATAGTGAACATAATTCTGTGATTCATCAATCTCTCCTTTCCTGCATGAAAGCACCCAGTGTCTGTTCATCCCTGTGGAATCCATGGGAGATTCACTGGCCTTGGAATAGTGAATGCGACATCGTGGTTAAAATCAATTTCGCCAAGTTGCTTAAACGCAAGGCAGTGCTGAGTCCTGCTTTGAAAATGCATTGTGAGGAGGTTTCAGATATGTGAAATTTTGTAGTGAATTACATACAGATGGCAGAGAGACTGTTCTTTCTCCCCAGCACCTCAAATTCTAGGTACGGATTTGGCCAGCTACCTTCCCTTATGAAATAGAATTGTAGAAATCAAAAGGTAATGTGTGGCTTAAAAAAAAATTATAAATGGAAAAACGTTGCTATTTCTGTTGATGGTTAAACCTGCTTTGACTGCCATCGACTTGCAACAGACTGTGTGCCATGTTGTTTGAATTTGCTATTAAAATTATTCCCCCTAACACCCAAAATCCATTGTTCAGATCTTGAAGAGTCTTAACAACTAATTAAAACTGTTAATGAAATGCAGTATTCAAATTGCATCCAAGAGGCAAGCGCATTTGATAGTGAAATTTTTCATTTGGAAGTGAAAATACTAGCCTGTCAGCGAAAGCGTTATCAGTTTTAACCTTCTGGTGTTCTGCAGCAACACGACAGACCTGCTCTTGTTTTTTGTTGCAATGTGCTCCATGTAAATGCAATCGGTTTTTGGTGTGTGGATTCAGTTTTAAGAATAAATCAATCAAAATAACAGCGCAGTCTTGTCCCACCTAGCACTGTGTAGCTGCTTAAGAAGCACGGTAGCATTGTGGATAGCACAATTGCTTCACAGCTCCAGGGTCCCAGGTTCGATTCCGGCTTGGGTCACTGTCTGTGCGGAGTCTGCACGTCCTCCCCGTGTCTGCGCGGGTTTCCTCCGGGTGCTCCGGTTTCCTCCCACAGTCCAAAGATGTGCAGGTTAGGTGGATTGGCTGTGATAAATTGCCCATAGTGTCCAAAATTGCCCTTAGTGTTGGGTGGGGTTGCTGGGTTGTGGGGATGGGGTGGAGGTGTTGACGGTGGGTGTGGTGCTCTTTCCAGGAGACGGTGCAGACTCGATGGGCCGAATGGCCTCCTTCTGTACTGTAAATTCTATGTTCAACATCGGCCAGGCCGAGGGAGTGTGACTTGTGTACCCCACCGTGTGTATTTACACGAGTGCAGCCAGTTAAACCATAAAGCAGATGTGCAGTGACTCTGCTTCCTCCTTGTACGTGAGAAGACTGGCCATTTAATATTATGACAGTGCTGCAGGTAACTAATTGCACTTTGCCTCTGACAAATGCTGTGGCGTTGAAGAAGAAACATTTAGGGTACGTAATTCTTTTTTCCCTCAATTAAGGGGCAATTTAGCATGGCCAATCCACCTACCCGGCACATCTTTTTGTGTTGTGGGGGTGAGGCCCACGAAGACACGGGGAGAATGTGCAAACTCCATACAGACTGTGACCCGGGGCCGGGATCGAACCTGGGTCTTCGGTGCCGTGAGGCGGCAGCGCTAACTAGCTATGGTGTAACTTTCAAAAGAGATGTTTCTTTGGTTTTGGGCTGAGGTATAGGATCAGCACAAAGCAAGCTGTCTCCTTTTCGAGCAGGTGCAGGGTTTGTTTTGATTCAATAACTTCAGTTTGTACATCTGCTCCAGAGTTACCTTTGTGCTTGAGTGTAGCATGACTTCCATATTGCTCATCTGCCCAGCAAAAAATCTTTTTACAGTTTTCAACATAAAAATGCCATGATTTCGGAGTTTTAATTTTGAATGAAATTGCAGTTGGCATTACTCGCCCAGTCAATGTGAATTTTATTCATGGAGCAGCTGGACAATAAACCCTAATAAAACGCTATCTTCCGTTGATAGCAGGTGCTTAGTAAGCCTGTATCACGTGGTAGAGATTTCTTCCATAGGATGTGGATATCACTGGGAGGGTTTGTCTTTATTTGCCCATTCCCAATTGCCTTTGAAGGTGGTTTCGAGTCGCTTTCTTGAACTGCCAACAGTTTTATCAGGAGTTGCCGAGGTCCGGTATTTTGGAATGGCTTGACTTTCTCTGATCTTTTTCAGACTTCAGGTTATGCAGAGTTGGCCTTATCAGTCTTACAGTCTGAAATGGTTAGGGCAGCATTTCTTACAGGGGTCTGGTGAACTGTGAGCATTCTTTACATGGGCCTGGCGAGCTGGAATGAGTAGTTCAGCCTTTCTTGCATTGTATCAAACATTTTGACCAGTCTTCCCATTGACCTGTTTTCCCATCATGCTATTACTTAATTTGTACCATATCACACATAGGGATATGTCTAGGGGTTTGAGGATTGTGACTCCATGACATTAAAGGAACGGTGGTGATTCCTAACCAGGGTTGTTTGTGACTTGGGGGAAATTTGAAGTTGTTCGTGCTCCCTTGCACCTACTGCCCTTTCCCTTCCAGGTGTTGGGAAATGCAGGCTTCGACTGTGCTGTTGAACAAGCCATGGCAAGGTGCTATAATGCATCTTGTAAATGGTGCATATTGGTTGTTGTGTGCTGGAGGTTGAGGCAGTGGATAGGGACACTCATCCAGTGGACTCCTTTGGATTGGATGGTGTCCAGCTTCTCGAGTGTTGTTGGAGCTGCACTCACTAAGGCAGGTAGAGTATTCCATCATGCTCCTACCCTGTAGGTGGTGGCAAGTCTTTGGGGAGTTAGGAGGCAAGGCACTTGTTGTACAACAGTCTCTATCTCTGACCTATTCTTGATCAGTCACAATATTTAAGTTGCGATCCCTGCAGTGTTAATGTGAGATTTTGATGCGATTGAATGCCATGGGAAGATGGTCATGTCTGGTAATTTTGTTACTTGCTGCTGACCAGAGCAAGCCTGGACTGCTTCACCATCTGAGGAATTGTGGATGGAACTTATGACTTCCTGTTGGAAAGAAGGTCCTTTTATGAAGCAGCTGAAAGATTTGAGAAGAGTGCCCTGAGGAATTCCTGCAGCAAGTGCAATAATTTTCCTTTGTGCTCGGCATGATTCAACCATTGGACTGTTTCCGAATTTTCCCCATTGAATTCAAGTTTGCTTGGACTTCTTGAGACCACATTTGGTCAAATGCTATCCAGGGTTATCACTCTCTCCTCGTCTCCTGGAGTTCAATCTTTGGACCAAATCTGGATCTAGGTGATCCTAATAAAAACAAACAAAATGCATTGCTGAAGTGCAGTTTAATAGCACTGCCGATATCCATCACTTTGCTGCTGCCCTGGAGAGTTTTCTAATGGGCTGGCGATTGGATTTGTCCTGCTTTTACTGGACGTGACATAATTGGGCAATTTTCCACTTTGCCTGTGTTGTAGCTGTGCTGGAATATCTTGGCTAAAGTAAAGCTAGCTACGACATACATTGTAGCTGAGAGATTGCCCAGACGCTTAATTGTTTACGGTTTCTGTTGTGCTTGGACATTTCTTTATCATGCGAGTTCAAATTGGTTGACAACTGGCTTCTGTGAAACTGAGGACCTCGAAGGGGGCTAAGATGGATAATCGATATACAAATGGTTGAGGCTGCTTCATCCTTGTCCTTGCACTTGCTTGTAGGCTGTACCATTATAGGTAGGTAGAGATATTCATGAAGCTGATGGTGGTTTCGTTGTCAGCTGTCATTCATGATGACTGTAGCAGGACCAAAGAACTTTGACATTTAATTGACATGCCAACTGGATGGATGGACTGTGGTTTGGGACCATCTGATGGAGGACCAACAATTCAAATTTAGTGTATATCGTGTCTTTCACAATCTCCAGATGTCTCAACAATTTACGCAATGACTTGTTCATCAGCTGTAATGTAGGAAATGTGCTAGATTTACACAGCAGGGTCCCACGAACATCAATGTGATCACTAGTCTGTTCAGTCTTCCCCTTTTTCATGTCTTTTCTGAACCCCCCAATGATGCAGCATCCCCTCACTACTGCACTGGAGCGATGGCATAGACTCCTGTGCTTAATGTCTGGAATGAGACTTGAAGTCATGACCCTAATCGGAGGCGTGAGTGATGCCAACTGAGCTACAACTGGTACCCAGAGGCAGAAAGAAAGCTTGAAGAGATGAAGAAAAGGAAAATCTGCAGTTGGTTATGCACAGCAGGCTAGTTTACACTTGACAGACTGGTTAATGCTTCAGGTGGGACCGATTATACACCCAAGTTATATTTTGTGGTTCCAGGTGCCTTGTTTTGTAACCCAAGGTTTCATGAAGGTGGATGTACCTGTGCTGTTATTTTCTAAAGATCTAATTTTTGTGTTTTTAATTTAAAAAAAAGCTACCTTCCTTGGCAGCTAGAGTGGGCAAGCCAAATTTATTTAACGGTTGGCAGAGATCGGTGGACTTGTGTCACAAGGATTAAATATTTGAACTTGCATTGAATATATAATGCAAACAGGCCAACTGGCCCAACCAGACCACGGCAGCATTGAGGTTCCACACGAGCCTCCTCCCATCTTTCCACACCTCACCACATCCGCATAATCCTTTATTCCCTTCCCTCGTATGAGTGTTTCGCTTTCCCTCATCCGCAACTCCTGTCTTGTAACCACTCTAGGAAATTCAGGAGCATTTATCTATCAGATTTCTTGGTTGCCACCTGACATTGACTTATTCCCCACAAGTGGGTATTCCATCTTGCGTCTACTCCATCAAAACCCATCTTAGTTCTTAAACCTTCGAGGTCAACCCATTTTGCAGAGAGGTGTTGCTCCTGCCTTTTTAAGTGGAATAGAATTCTGTACAACTTCTTTGTGTGGTAGTTAACTTAAAAAAAAAAAAAGCCATTTGGTGCCACTGTTTTCGCCATTGTCGCCATGTCCCATATGAGCTGCATTGGGCACCATCTTTGGAGGGGGGGGGGGGGGGTTGGGAATCTGGCTCCTAAAAATCTTTTAGGGGTGAACTCCAATTAAGTCTCATCCAGTTTTGACATGCAAGCCATCCATCCTTGCACGTTGCTTGTCCTTGCACGTTGTTTGATGTTGTTTAAAAAATTGCCCTGAGAATGTTGAATTGATTTGATCTGAATAGAGACCCTGGGATCTAGAAAACAAACCGAAAATAGTCATGCTGTGGATTAAAACTGAATGGAGTTTACATTGATAGGTTTCCAGCTCCCATACTGTTTGAATGTCTCCGTGGGCAATACTTATGAATTGAGCTGCTGATTTTAAATTATACATCATACCGGTGAGCAGCAGGACTGTACAAGAGTACTTGTTTTCAACTTGACTCAATTTGCTACAATATTACTTTAACTCTGCACTCTCCTCTAAAATACACCAATGCTCGGTTAAATTTTACTGTGTTCCTTCTCTCCTCTTCTTCTTCTTCTCTCCCCCCCCCCCCCCCCCCCCCCCCCCCGGCCTCCCTCCACTCCCCAAAGGACATTTTTATTCATCTTGGGGGTGACCTGTTATTTTTAACACTTGAACATGTTGTTTGTGATTTCAGTGCTGCAAATGCAGCTACTACAGTGAGTGTTACAGAATGTATGCTGCAGCAGTGAATATTTAGAGACTTGTAGCAAGCAAGATAGCCCAGAATAGTGCAGGAACTGCTTAGGGCCTTGGAGCACAAGTGCTACAGAAGTTGGTTTGATGACAGCTGTCAGAATTGAGCTATTGCACCATGCAAGCCAGCGCATGCCTGGGCTCCACGAAGAATGGGATTAAAACCAGCCACCACAATGGGCCAAGCACTTGGCTCTTTAAAAGATTGGGGTCATCAAAGGAACTTGATCACGTTTCCAGCTGCTTTGACAGGCCACTGCAGAGCTTTTTGCCCTGGCTTTGCGCAAACACACCTAGCATTGGCCATTTCTGCGGGGGGTGGGGAAGACTGCGGCAGACAATGGGAGCAAGAAACAGTTGCACGCTTGTGTGAAGGATAATGTTCCGCAGCATGTGTTCTTTTTAGTTTAGGGGGGGAGGGCATGTATGTGGCTTCAATTTGAGCCCCCCCCCCCCCCCCTGTGTACGTATCACTGTGATAACTGTATTAATGCGTAGCCATATGGAGACAGAATTAGCATTTTGGAAGGTCATCAGCTGATACCTCTGTTTCCTGTTCTGAGCAGGCAACCGACAAGCTGCTGTAGCCAATTGAAAGGGAGGAAATTAAAGCCAGCCAGATGGAGAGATGGGAGCATTTCTCTGACAATACACACACATGAAAATTTACTAGCTTGCTGACTGCTCATGGCTCCAAATTTTTTAATGGACAATAGTGGCTTTATTGATCTAGATGAATACAATTAAAATATCACAGCCAGCGCAGCTAAACTGACCCCAGCTGCTTGTTTCCAAAAGCACAAGGCCTACTTGGATATTTTTAATTTCCAATGTTGGTGTTTGTAATTTCTGCTCTGGTCAGAGGCGGAAAGATTTGGAATTTGTTTTGAAGCTGTACTTGGCGCTAAGAGTTCTGTTTTGTCGATGTTCTATTGGTGGTTCCCAAGTAGTTTTTGCTGGGTGCTGGTAATGAGGTACTTCTCCCTTTGTTTTCTCTTCCCCAAAGGTTTATGGTTGTCAGAGTTCTGAGCTAGCCTCCATCACCTCTTATGGGGAGCAAACGGGTTTAATGGATGTGAAAGTGGATGAGGGAAAGGTGGGGCTGCTTCTGTCGATAACAGATTATTGCAACTGAGGCAGGGTATTCCAACCCCTCCCCCCAAGGTGGTATTAACTTTTTTTTCCTAGCTGCATTAAGTGTACTTTCAGCCCATCCAGTGGTACGGCCATTAAAGTTGGCCTCGTTCCTGTGCTGCAGAAAAATCACCTCTGCCTGGCCACCGTCCGCTCACTCCTGCTGGGACGTTTTGGAGGGTGGGTATCTTGGCGAGGGCAGACTTAATGTCGATGGCTCCCCGGTTGAATAGCCAGAGTTGCTATCTATCCAGCTTGAAAGAACGGTCAGTCTGGTGCGGTCGAGTGAGGCGCTGGAATCAAACGTTTTGAATGCCCGCTGGGGGCGGGGGGCAGGCAGGACTGCTATTAAAACAGACCTAGAAATAAGCTTTGAAAAATTCTGTTCTTTCAAGAAAATTGTATGGGTCCTGAATTCAGTGATCCACTGCCAACCCTTTCAGATGGCAGGTGAGCGATCAGCAAAGCAAGCGCAGCAGCAAAAGAGAAGTCTCAAAGGAGGTGAACTCCTCTGTTTCTTTCTCCCCCTCCCCCTTTCTTGTTATAATAAAAGTTACATTGGGAAAGCTCCTCTCTCGCCAGTTGAGCATGTGTCTTTTACTGCCTTGGCATGGAGCAGATATGAAAGAGCTCGCAGGCTGTTTCAAGTTTGGAAAATGGAAGCAGTTTCAAAGATGTTGTGTGCTGTATTAATTTGTGCATGAGAGCAAAGGAAACCAGTACTGGAGCTGGAGGCAGACATTTAATTTTTATAGGGTATGCTCAGCAGCCATTTCACAGCTAACTTGAGTTGTTTCTGATACTATGGTTATGCAGGTGATCGCAGCAGCTATTTTGCACCCTTGTTTTAAAAAAATTAATAAAACACACCATTGACCTCCAGTGATGGCGTTGATCCATTACTTTGGGTATGGTTCCCTGAACAATGGCAACCCTGCGATGGCTGTTTTACAGCAAATCTCTTCTCATTTTTGGTGCCGTTACTTGACACCATATCGTGAGTCACGGTTTTTCATTTCTGGTTTCCCTTCCGAGACCTCAATTTGAGGTCAGTTGTTGCCAACGACGAAGGTCAGCCGAGGCGCACTAGATTAGGGATTGACCGTGTGACCTTTCTAATCTTCCTCAAATGTTTTAGTGTGTGCGAGTGAAGTTGAGCCATTGGTGGTCATCGCCATGTTGGTTCTCGCCCCTCGTTGAAGCTGCCTCCTCTCCTGCCAAACGTTCTGCACTCCCGAGAGCACATTGCAAGCTGGAAACATCATCATGTCTCAGCAGTTCAGCCGGTCTATTTTGAAAAATAAAATGCCAGTGATTCTCAAATGGAGATATTTTGAGTCCTTGTATGCAGTCGGTCTCTACTTTCAATGAGCAGTTGTCGAATTTTCAGTTACTACCACCGGAGCTCTCCCATGTTTCGTCTTGGTGCCTGTCCTGTGTGTTGGCGCTGTTTATTCCTTTCTAAGATGGTGTGTGTGTGTGGGGGGGCGTAATTTGATTGATCAAACACACGTTGAGGTGTTGAGCTCCAGTAACTCCCAACAAAGAAATCCCAACTCCGGCTGAGGAGAGGGGGGGGGGGGAAAAGATACTTTTCTCCAGAGAGTAGAGGATGTCATTTCATATGGCTCAACAGTGACATGCCTTTTTGTTCTAAAGGCTGTTATGGCTCCTTGGGGAGCAATTTGGACTTCTCAAGTTCCTCCGAGAACACGACTACATGCAAGGACATGCAGTGGGGATGTGCTAACTAATCCAGTCTTTCACGATGCTACAGTATTCTTGGGTTCCTCTTGATGAATGTGGGACGACTGCGATTCATGCAGCTTGGCTCTCTGCTAGCCAACAATAGTAAACATGGGTTAGCATGGTTAACTTCCTTTTGCTAATGGATTAAGATGATATTTTTCCTTTTCGCTGAGCAATAGATCTTGACAAGATTTTTGCTTGGCTGCTAAACACCGTGCAAAGTGACCGATCCAGTGCTAGCTCCTGTACTTCCCTCCATCGATTCCCTGTGAGAATTAGCTCGGGAAGGCCTGGGTTTGATTGATATGTGCTGAGTTATCTTGTCTAGCTGGAGTGTCTGATAATCGCTGCGTTAGTGGAGGGAGGGGACTGGAATTGTTTGGTGTTCCTCCGCTTAATGATCCACTAACCGGAGCTGGGAAGTCCATGAGTGTATTGTTAAGCGAAGAAACAGACAGATGACCATACTTTCATTATTGTTCACAGTTGAATATCCTCCTGCCGCTTGATGTTCAGTGGGTTAAGTGATTCTAGAAACTTATCTGAATACTATGAGGGCATGTTTCTTTTTTGGGTTTTCTCCTTCTGGGTCTCCCTTTAATATTAATCTTACCCTGCATATTTGCACCCAAGGGCTGGCCTCATGCAGTCGATGGAAGCCAAATGGAAAAATCATACCTGCCCACCCTAGCAACTTGCATTTACGTAACTACTTCATGGGGAGCTTAATCAAACCAAATTTGAAACCGAATAATTAAGGAAGAATTATTAAGGACGATTAAATTGTCAAACCAATAGGTTTTTAAAGTAGTCTTAAAAGGGGAAAGCCAGATTCAGGGAGAGCATTCCAGTGCTTGGGTGTCTAAAAAGCTGAAAGCATGGCTGCCAATGGTGAAGCAGTGAAATCTCTGATACGCAAGAGGCCAAGATTGAGGTTTTCAGTCTCCTCTTTTGCAAGTTGCTTCGCTCACACTGGCACATGCAAAGCACCAGAACATGGTGATCCTCATAGCACCATGACCATTCTCTGGCAATATGCAAGTCCCTTTCATTTTGAACTTATCTGTCTGATTTTTGGTATCAGGAAGCTGCTTTCCTGACTTTTGCTATTAACACCTGGTTTCTGTAGACCCAGGTTGCAATGTTTCAGACTCTAATGTAAACTTACTTCCGTGTTGCATTGAGGCTTGCTGAATCCATCCTAGGCTGCCCAGTGACTGAATTTTAAGGAACAGGTACTTAAAAGTTTTTTTTAAAAAACACATTATAATCTTTATTAATGTCACAAGTAAGCTTACATTAACACTGCAATGAAGTTACTGTGAAAATCCCCTGGTCACCACATTCCGGCGCCTGTTTGAGTACACAGTTCAGAATGTCCAATTCACCTAACAAGCACGTCTTTTGGGACTTGTGGGAGAAAACCGAAGCGTCTGTAGGAAACCCACGCAAACACAGGGAGAACGTGCAGACTCTGCACAGACAGTGACCCAGGCCAGGAATCGAACCGGGGGTCCCTGACGCTGTGAAGCAACAGTGCTAACCACTGTGCCACCCCCACTAGATTTTCTCAAAATATAACACACCTAGCAAATATGACAGTGGCTCCCTCCTATAATCTGTATGCAACTCTTGCTCCATCTAAAAAGAGTGCCAATTTACACATGTCCGCTCACTTCCTACTGTCCACAAAGTGAAGTGTGTTAAGATGCTGCTGCTTGTATGACTCTGCCTCTCTTCAACTCTCTTTAAAATAAATTTAGAGTACCCAATTTTTTCCCCATGGCCAATCCACCTAGCCTGCACATATTTTGGGTTGTGGGGGATGAGACCCTTGCAAACACTGGGAGAACGTGCAAACTCCACACAGACGGGGCCGGGATTGAACCTGGGATCCTCAGCAGCGTGAGGCAGCAGTGCTAACCACTGCGCTGCCCGGTAAAGGGATTTCTAACAGCGGAGGAACAGCAGACAAAGTTGTCCTAGTATCTTGGGGGAAGATCAATCTCAACTACCATAACAGATTATCTGGTCATCTATCACATTGCGGTACTGTGCAAAATGGGTTTCCCCCATGTGTGTGCCTACATTACAACAGTAACAGCAGAAATGTTTTGACTGCTTGTAAAGCACTTTAAGGATGTCTTGTGGTCAGGAATGATGCTATCTAAAGGCCAATTCATCTGCTGACAAGTAGTGATACTTCACAGCATGCTTTCTGAAAGATGGGGAAAGCTATCTCGAGGGGAGCAGTTCTCCTCAACATAATGAGGGGAGCTCCAGGTTGGAAAAACCTTGAATGAGATGGTTGATTTGTGAGCAATTAGATTCTATTGGGTTGCAAATGAACTTTGAAAAAGATTACAATGAGCAATATAGGGAGAAAGGGGGGGGATGGATGGAATGAATTTCAGCAATGGCAAGTTAGCTCCTGTACAATATTCAGGGGGAAGGACTGTGGGTGTGTGATGACCGAGTGCTGAACACAATTATAGTACTGTGCAATTTAAGTAGCTGTGAATGCAACATTTACTGTTAATGGTATAAAATTAGCTGACTGCATCAGAGTGAGGCATTCACAGCAAAGCCCCATTTATATGAAATTCTTTGAACCAAGTATGGCTGATAGAAGCAAAACAATTGTTGGTAAGGTGTTGACCATTGATGCATTGCGTTAATTTGAACTTGCATAGTAATTAAAGCTCATTATTGATAACTACTCGCAAAGAAACATGGAGTTTTGACCACCATTTCTGAACTTGATTGGAACAGCTTGAGGTCAAGGAACGTATTGTGAAGTTTTTTGAAAACTTTTTTTTTTCTCCATTAGAGCAAACTGGGTGTTTACTTTCCTGATATCTAGGAAATGAATGTTGGTGTTGAATTTTGAAGTTTGTGTCTTGGGTACAGTTGCACACGTTTATCCATAATTGCTGGCAATTGCTGAGGGCGATCGAATGCTGCTTTGTACCTTTTTTTTTCTTTTGCCTTTGGACAGAGTTGAGACAGCTGATTGATTGCACCCTGGGGAGACAAACTCCTCCCCTCTTACTGCAGTCAGTGCAGCTCAATCGACGTCCAATAAACTAAGGGCCAGTGTCATCTGTCTGCCATAGATTCATTTATTAAAACTAATTAAGGAAAGATGAGCTTCCAGCAGAGCCTGGGGACGGGCTTGTTCCTCCTGGGGAATTAGGATGATGGAGGTGTGATGTGAGCACAGTGAGCATCACAGCTGAGAGCATCAATTACCTTCTCAACGAGGGAGGCATTTGTGTGTTAGACGTTTTAGTTGCTGTGATATGAAGAGTCTAAAGTTCTGTTCCTTTTTCACAAACACATTTATTTTATTCCAACAGCCTTTTCACTATACTTCACCTGACAGAGACCACCTGAAGCCCCTTTACATATCAGTGTCAATTAATGGATACTTAACATAAATGAGACAACTAATTGCAATGTCTCTTAACCCATTACTTAACAGTCTCCCCTTCCTTGGAGAAAAAAAATAATTAGGTGCAAACAAAATTAAGAAACAAACATGATTTCTCCCCTTTTTTTATTTGTTTGGACGAGAAAGAAAAAAAAAGTCACAGAAACGAACGCCCTTCATTAACAATATCCAAAAGCTTCTGTGAACTCGCCCCTCTTTTCGTAAAACAATCTGACCGTTGATAGCTCCTGTCGACCCATTTAATTTTTGTTATTTCCCCTCTGTCCAACATCTGCTTCAAACTTGCGATGTCTATCCGTAACCTCTTTTCATTGACACTTTTTGTAGAGTGCACATTTTCCCACAGGGATTTATTGTCAATGTGACAGTCAATAGGTATATTACCCAAATCCCCTAATCCCAAAATTTCTGTCAATATCATACTTGTATAAAGGACCATATCCACCGCCTCTACAAGGCTTAACGTCTCAGCAGCCAAAGTGCTTTTTACCACTCTCCTTATTTTCTTTGTTTCCCACACAAGCGGGCAACACTTACCATTGTTCCTCAAAAGGAAAATTATAAAACTTCCTGCGCTTGAAACCCCATCGCATAAATTTGTGTAGGACGCATCACTATAAACTGAGTTTCAAGTGCCTACGGTCACCTAAAACCGGGAACTTCAAAACACACTCCTGAATTTTTAGTTTGGCCAACGCTTTATTTGCTCTTATTATGTCTTCCACTTCTGGATCATTCATTTTTGTACTCTACGCTAAGACTCACGTCCGGTCTATTCTGTCTACCTAACCAGTTCAGTTGCCCAATTAAACTTCGCAGTTGCTCTTTTTCTATCTTTGAAACCATTGCGTCTTTTTGTGAAACTCGGCCACGACTAATTGCTATTGGGCTGATGCTTTCCAAATAAGATTGCTAACGTAAAGTTGCCCCTAACTTAGTCTGTCCAATTTCCAGTCCAATATATTTAAATGCACCAGAAGCCTGACTTCCAACCCTGAATTCTTTCCTCAAACCAGAGATTACAATAGCTTCAAAATCACTAGTCCCACCCCACAAAAAAAATCATCGACATGAATCATAAAAATGGCAGAAAGATTTCCTTTATAGTGTCAGTAAAACATTGCAGGATCTGCTTTCAACTGGGAACAGCCTAACTTTAACAAAACTGACCTTACCGAAAAATACCAGACTCTAGATGCATCATTTAATCCATATACACTTGTTCAACTTCCAGAGTACTCCTTTTGTGTTAGCTGCTTCTTTAGGAGGACGGAGAAGAATGTCTCTCTGGAGCTGATGCCCTTGCAAATAGGCAGCTTTTATATCTATAGATTTGCATTCCCATGCCTTTGTGGCTAATAGAGCCAAGAAGATCTTTAAAATAACCTTTCCTGCTGTAGGTGAATCTACCCTTAAATCCTGATCTAAGTTTTCTTCAAATCCCCTTGCCACAAGCCTGGCCTTGGCTTTATAAGTTCCATCCGGAAGAACCTTTTCCGTGCAAATCCATCTGTGAGATAGAGCTTTTTGTCCCCTAACCGGTACTTCCGTGTATACCCCAAATTCACTCCAACTATGCAATTCTTGCTGTTTAGCTTCTTTGATAACTTTTTCAACTAATTTATTTGAAGCACCAAAACCTCACGTGCATGTGGGTTCTACTCCTATTAGTATTCGTAGTCTTACTCGTGTTCCGAGATCTTGATAAACTACGTCCCCATTCCTGCCTGGTATCTCGTTCTGTACTGCTACTGCTTGATCTTTCCCTTCTGCTGTGGGATGTCCTTTCAATAGTTCTCGACCTTTTCCTGCGGACCTGTTCACTATCCGATGTGCTATCTGAACTGGCACTGCGTTTCTGTGCCCTCCATTTTTTGAACTTCGTTTTCCCAATTCATTGTCTTGACTCCTTCCCCTGAATGCTGTACATTCAACCAATGTTTATACTTTCCAATGGCCTTCCCTGCTCTACTAATACCAGTTGCATCCTTCCATTGACTAGACCCTTCAGGCAAGTCCGTCACTTGTACCAACTTTTGGCAGTTGCCCTTTCGGAAAAATGGCCTGTTCTAATTCATCAGAAGTATTGTGTTCCTCCACAGAAACCCTGTCTATATCAGTTAATTGGTCCTCATAGTTTTGTAACACGTGTGCACCAGATGATTCTGGTTCCTCGTCATGTCTGTCTGCTCTGTCTAAATTTGAAAATTTGTAATCTGTACCCATTATCCTTGATGAATGTACCCTAACAGTTTGATTACCATGTTGCAAAATAATTGTTTTGCCATCTATGATATTCCCTGGGCCTTGCCATTCATTAGAATTGTCTCTCTTATATTATACCATGCCTCCTTGCTGAAAAACGGCATCTGATGGCCGTACGTTATGTCTTAAAGCTCTGCAAATTCTTTCAGAGACTTTTTCCAAAAAAGCTTTTCTACTGCTATGTAATGCATTTAAATGTTCAGCAAAACCAGAGCTAATTGTAGTCCCCTCCCAAGCTGGAGGCTGGTCATCCAAAATGGACGGAATTTTAGGATTTCTACCAAACACTAATTGATAAGGACGATAGCCCCCAACCATCTGCAATGAATGCTTTGCATGTACTGCCCATGCTAAAGCTGAATTTAGCCTGCAATTTGGTCGATCTTCCGAAGCATGTCATCGATGACAGCATGATTTCTTTCACAGACACCATTACTAAATGGGCTTTCTGCAGCCATATTCCTAACTCTGACATTCATGTTTTCTCACACATCCCTAAACTCATCATTAGCAAATTCTTCCCCATTGTCTGTAAGGAATTTTGTCGGTGGACCCATTCCTGTCCCTATCCATTTTTCCACTATTTGATCCAGAATGACTCTCTTTTCTTTACTTCGTTAAATGAAAATCCCTTATTGTCACAAGTAGGCTTCAAATGAAGTTACCGTGAAAAGCCTCTAGTCGCCACATTCCGGTGCCTGTTCGGGGAGGCTGATACGGGAATTGAACAGTGTTGCTGGCCTGCCTTGGTCTGCTTTCAAAGCCAGCGATTTAGCCCTGTGCTAAACAGCCCCTTGTACAATCGTTGATTGACTAAATCTGGTTGCTAAATCTACAGAATTCAAAATAAATATATTATTTGCTTTATCCCAGATCTTAAGGTCCATGGCCACAATGTTGTTAAAATCCCTGGCCAAAGGTAGGGTTACTATCGGTCGTGCTGGTGTCCTTCTGTACTTCCTACAAACTTCACAGCGGTCACTAACCTGTTCTATCCGTTTAGTATAGTCATCATCCCTTATCCCTGCATCCTTTAATACATTTTTCAGCCTCCGAGAAGACGGATGTGCAAATTGCCTATGCAGTTTTAATATCAAAAGCTTTTTATCAGCTAAAGTCCCATTTTCAACTGCCATTAACACATCCTTAACCACTCTACTTGAAATATTATTTGTCAGTAATGGAATACAATAGTATCCCGACTGTGTAAATTGTAAGTCCACCGTCTTTCCAAAAACTGTTGCCTTATCCTGTTCCATATCCAGTTTCATGTGTGCTTTCTTCATCGACGGTCTGCTCAGAAGCAAAGGTATCTCACTTGATGCAACATCCGTCTAATGAAATGATTCACTCCGGCAATATTGCAAGGGATCACCACTCTTTTCAGCGACTTCAGAGTATTATCATCCCCAAACCTGAAATTGTGGAACTTTCAAATTCCTTAACCTTGTTACGATTTTCAGCATTCAAAGAGTCCAGGTAACATTTTAACCAGTCAATTCCACACACAGTAGATGGGCAGCCACTGTCCAATACAGCACAGTTGAAGGATTCTGCAACCAACACCCTCATTACCGGTGTAAAACTGCTTGTCAATAGGACAATGCCTTCTTTCTGGTCACTATCTTTTTCCTCTTCTGACTCTTCCGTGTCCTGTGTCGCTTCAAACACTCTATAACGAGTTGGACAGTTGAAAGCATAATGGTATTGAGAGTCACATCGAAAACATCGATTTATCATGCCCCATGCATTTCTGGGGTTCATCTTCCTATTGTAGGTTTTAACTGGGTTTCTGTCTTCATAATTTCCTTGTCTCGGCCTCCTATAGTCTTGAGCCCTGTTTGTAGCCATATGATTTCGCCATCATGTTAGTAGTGTATCTTCCATATTCTGCCTTATTGCAGGCTGACCTATTTGGGTCATCAGAGCCATCGGAATCGAATGTTTCCCCAGAAACTTTTGTAAAGCTTTTGTCATCTGTTCGAATAAGGTATCCTTATCAGTAAACTGAACTCCTGTCAAAACCAGGAGCCTTTCCATGTTGCTCACTCTAGCACAGTCAAGTAATTTAAAGGCCAACACAGACTGTGGAAATGCCAGGTTGTGTTTCTGCAGCCTTTTATATAGTCTGCCAGATTCCATTATATAGTCTTCCATGGAGATATCCTCCATTTTCCGTAACTTATCAAAATCCGACCATGCTTCATATGCACTTAACAAGTCATCTTTCTTATAAATCTTATCCATATAATGTAATATAGTCTCCAGACCTTCTTCTGAGTCTAACTTTTCCAATTCCAGCTCAGAAAGCACTTTGTTTCTGATTTTACTGCCATATGGTAGAGAAAGAGCCAATGCCATACCTTGTTTTCTCTTTCCCAAAGCAGTTACCTTAGTCCACATAACTACTGCACTTCTCCATTGGTCGTACGATTCCTTCTCAGAAAATAAGGGAGGATAGTCCTATCCAGCCATCTTTATCCTCGGTTCAGCCATATATCCCTTTTTTTTACTTTTCTCACTTAGTCCTTGGTTTGATCTGGAAAAGTTGTATCTTTCAACCCTTCACATTTACACAGCAACCATCCTCTGCTACCAATTGTTAGACTTTTTAGTTGCTGTGATATGAAGAGTCTAAAGTTCTGTTCCTTTTTCACAAACACATTTATTTCATTCCAACAGCCTTTGCACAAATCTCTCACTATTCATCACCTGACAGAGGCCACCTGAAGCCCCTTTGCATATCAGTATCAATTAATGGATACTTAACATAAATGAGACAACTAATTGCAATGTCTCTTAACCCATTACTTAACATTGTGAAAATGGCTTTTATTTCCCCCCCCCCCTTCATTTCCTTTCCTCAGTTATTGGTGTGAAAGTCATCTTGAGGGGCAGTGGTTCCATCGCGACGCCACCATTAATTCTTAAGGTCATTTAGCCTGAGCTGGATATGGCACTGCTTTCTGATGCCACCATGACTGTGATTGTTGAAATGTGCACCAACGTTTTACTCCATTTTTTTTTAACAGAGAGGTAAGTCTTTCTGAAAATAGCTGCAAGCTTAAGTGGCTTTGTTTTTGCTTAGGCTGTTTTGTCTTCTAAAACAGAGATTGTGATAATGTGCTTTTAATTTGATACGTCACGTTTTATGGACCTTGGAATCAATCCAGAGGCACTTCACTCGCATGCATGTGCCCGACTTGAGCTGGGAAGGAGTTGAGCCTTGCCTGTGGTTGTTTTTCGACTGTATATCTGGGAGTCAGCAGCAAAGCAGCCTCTTTTTTAACCATTTCTATTTTTAATCCAAGCTGAGTTTAGTTTACACTGCTGTTTAAAAAAGAAAAAAAAACGGTGCGTCCCGAGTGCCTCGTTTGCTTTGCAGTTTCCCAATGGCTGCCTTTAGCATTTGCTCCAGATTGCAGTGTGAAGCTGGTCGGGCCACGAGTCCTGTTGACTGACTGGTTGGGTGGCTTTGCTGCTAAGATATCGTAGTTTTCAAGTTTCATTTTTTTTGCCATGTGCAAAATATTTGTAACTGCTGGATTCGCAGGCAGCTGTATTGAAATCAGCCTAGGCATCCTTGTCCACATTTGTTTGGGTGGGGGGGAGGGAGGGAGGGAGGGGGGAGGAGAGCGCGAGAGGGAAGAGGATTTGAAGCTGCTGGAGTACTTTCCCAAATGTCTGTGATTAGCACTGTTGCTTCACAATGCCAGGGTCCCAGGTTCAATTCCGGGCTTGGGTCACTGTGCGGAGCCTGCACGTTCTCCCTGTGTCTGCGTGGGTTTCCTCCAGGTGCTCCGGTTTCCTCCCACAGGTCCTGAAAGACGTGCTTGTTAGATGAATTGGACATTCCGAATTCTCCCTCTGTGTACCCGAACAGGTGCCGGAATGTGGCGACAAGGGGCTTTTAACAGTAACCTTATTGCAGTGTTAATGTGAGCCTACTTGTGACAATAATAAAGATTATTATGTCCCTGACCCCCAACACCACCATTTGTTTCTTGAGTGAAATGATGAATCTTTCGGGTTTGAACTCGTCTGTTCTTCAGGGCATTCTGTGACTTTATTTCTTCTCATTCCAGGAGATCAAGGCTCCTCAAGTTTCCAATCCCAGTCTCCTAGCCCTTTAGCTTGCCGGTCGTGAACATCGGAACATAGGAATTAGGAGCAATTCAGCCCTTCGAGCCTGCTCTGCCATTCAATCAGATCCTGGCTGATCACTTCCTGGTCTCAAATCCACCTCCCCACCTGTTGCCCATATCTCTTTAACCCATTTTAATAATTAGAAATATATCTATCTCACTCTTGAAACCATTTAATGACGTTTATGTGTAAACACTTTTGTTTGTGCCCCAGTCTGTTGCAGGAATAAGAGTGCTTGGTTTAAGAATACATGCTCCAAGATGCTGGTCTCCCAATCACTTGAATTAAAATAGAATCATTATGAAAAGTGACAGGACTCTTCCCAAATTGTGGGCACTTTCTGTGCTGTGTTCCCGTGAGCTTGCTCCAAATCCTTTTCTCTCCAAACTAGGGAAGAAGGGAGACTTTTGTCTAGTTGGGCTGGGCTCGGGCCAAGCCTAAACCTCTCTTGGTGCTTGGCTCGCTGTTTAACCACAGGGGATCGGTGGGGGCGGGGGGGACGGACTACACACAATCTGGCCAAGTTCCTGCCCTTGTATCCTATTTTCATGTGTGCTTTGGAGTTGTTGGATTTCCTTAACTTCCCACCCCAACCCCTTCACAAAAGGGGTGTTGCAACAATTGTCTGAACTAAGGAGCTCAGTGGAGTTTAAACCAGGAACTTTCAGTTTTGTTCAGTCTACTGCTCTTGAATTCTACTTTTAGTTCTAGGAACTGGACTTGAGCTTTCCAGTGGGCGCAGATTAGTGTTAAAGTATTCTTTTTTCTTTAATATAAATTTAGAGTACCCAATTCATTTATTCCAATTAAGGGGCAATTTAGCATGGCCAATCCACTTTCATTTTCATTTTTTTCACTTAGCCTGCGCATCTTTGGATTGTGGGGGTGAAACCCATGCAAACACACGGAGAATGTGCAAACTCCACATGGACAGTTACCCAGAGCCGGGATCGAACCTGGGACCTCGGTGCCGTGAGGCTGCAGGGCTAACCCACATGTTAAAGTATTCTTGAATGTGTTTTTTTTGTTTTTGTTTGCACAGGATTTCATTTGAGTGGAACTGTGACTGAGCTTGCCAGCCAGGGCGAACCTGAGAAAACTTACAAAGTTGCCATCAGCTTTGACCGCTGCAAGATTACCTCGGTGACGTGCGGCTGTGGCAACAAGGACATCTTCTACTGCGGCCACGTGGTGGCCCTCTCCTTGTACCGGATTCGCAAAGCCCAGCAGGTGGAGCTGCGCCTCCCCATCTCCGAGACGCTGTCGCAAATGAACCGTGACCAGCTGCAGAAGTTTGTCCAGTACCTCATCACGGCCCATCACACAGAGGTGCTTCCAACCGCGCAGAAGCTGGCCGACGAAATTCTGTCCTCGTGTTCGGAAATTAATCAAGTGCACGGTAAGGAACAGGGCTGAGTTCGCAAACCCATGGGCAATCTGATTGCTTTCCGCTGAAGCTGTTTCAAGGCTTGTATTCTATGCTCGACCTTTCTAAAGCTAGCAGCTCGGAGCAGAGCTAAATTTCTCTTCTTTTTTTTAATCTTGCCCACTTGCTGCATTCCATTCCACAAAGTCATGATTGGATTAAGTGTCATTCAGTAGTTTCCTGTTTTTTTTTCTTGATCTCGGTTGTAGGCCAGGATAGTGCTCTCATCAAGATGGAAGATTATGGTTTTGGGGAGTGTGACAGTCATTTCCCAGGATTACATGAGAGATGCAGGCTGTTTGGTGTAGAGATGAACCCCATTCCACCTCTACGCTATCTTTCAATTGTATTTCTTCAGCGAGACTTTATTTAGGACGGCCATGTCTTGTGGAGCTGAATGTACCTGGAATGGCAGCTGGTTCGTTTGTGTGTGCGTTTAACAGTAAACTAATTGCGTAGCTGAGGGAGAAAGGACTAGAAAGGTATGTTGATGGAGTTCCATGCAGCAAGGTGGGAGGAGATTTGCATAACCAAAAATGGCTGGATGGCCTGTTTCTGTACTGTAATTACATCTTGTATTTGTACACCCAATCTAAAGAACAAAGAAAAGTTCACATGATGTGGAGATGCCGGCGTTGGACTGGGGTGAGCACAGTAAGAAGTCTTACACACCAGGTTAAAGTCCTACAGTTTTGTTTCGAATCACTAGCTTTTGGAGCACAGCTCCTTCCTCAGGTGAAAGAAAAGTACAGGACAGGAACAGGCCCTTCGGCCCTCCAAGCCTGCGCCAACCATGTTGCCCATCTGACCAATTTCTCAGAGGCATGATCAAAGGAGATATTAAGACCGTGGTCAAAGAGGTACAATTTAAGGAGCCTCCTAAAGGAGGCGAGGTGTTCAGGGGGAGAATTCCAGAGCTTGGCAGTTGAAGGTGTGACCAACAGAAATGGAGTGCAGAGTTCTCACAAGATCACAAGATTATCAGGTGGAGAAGGTTACGGGGGGGGGGGGGGGGGGGAGAAAGAGGAGGAGAAAGAGTTCAAGCTGTGGAGAATCAGGATGAGAATATTAAGGTTTGACTTATTGCTGGACTAGGAACCAGCGTGAGTTGGTGAACGGAGGGTTAATGGTGCTCCATGTGAGTTAGGATGCAGGCAACAAGGAGGGAGAGCATTGGAATAATTCAGCCGAGGGTTGCAGGGGCATATGTGGCTATTCAGCAGCCGATGGGCCGAATCAGGGTGGAGTTCATGTTGCCGAGGCAGTCAGGAGATCATCTCGCGCTCATGCCCAACACTTGAATTGTGTGGTTCCAACTGCAGATGGTTGACTGGGAGTAGTGGATTTGGCCATGACATTGGAGTTTGTGATAGACTGATGCCAATTGCTTTGATCCTCCCTGTGTTCGGTAGAGTGCTATATACGTGCTATTAATGAAATTGAACTTCAGAGTTGCAAAAAGGTCATTCAGGACTTCACGTGTTGAACTATTTTTGGAGAGTAGTGGTTGTAGGTAAATGTGCCCGCTGCTTTCGAGCACTAATGTTTGGCAGAGAGATGAATAACCACTTGTTTAGTTTGTGGTATTCGTTAAAGGAGGTATGTTGACCAGGACACTGAGAACCTCCCTGCTCCTTTTGGGTATTCTCATGGGAATTTTAGCACCCACCAAGTAAGTAATCAATTCAGTGTCTCGTGCTGAGAATCACACCTTGAACCCAGCATTCTGTCTTGCGTCTTGCTGCTTTTTTATTTGTATGGTGAGATTTTTCATTAATTCAACAAAATAGTCTGTTGCAGCGAAACGATTTCTGTTCCAACGGTTATTGTTCCACTTGCCAAAACACTTCCCAGTCATTCCCTGCTCTGAAAGTGGCCCAGTCATCGACTTGTGATGCTCGTCACACGCGGCAGTGAATCTAGCAAGACCTCGTAGCGGAGGGCAGGCGTTTAAAAATTCTCAGCAATAAAAATTTTTTGCGTTGTTGCACAGTAAATCGAGATCATGTGAGGCATTTTCTTGGCAAAGCTGCTTGTCCTAGAAATGATCAGAATATACTGCTCAAAATGGCTAAGTTGCCCTTGGGGTGGCCTCTGGACAACCTGTCTTGCTGATAAATTCCGAGCCGTAGCCAGCCGGAAGGACGGGCATTGTCAAGCCTGCTCAGTATATCTATCTAAAGTCAAGCTCAGTGCACCCTTCTGCCAAGGGGGCTTGATTTGCCCTGTACTTGTGGCATCTTATTTTTACCCATTCAAAGTGGGAATGGCTGTTGATTTCACTCCCTGTAATTGCGATTTAAGCGGTGCCTGACGAACCATAAAAAGACCGTTCATATTTTTGTTTATCCCATTCTGCTATTGCTGCTGAAAGTGCTAAAATGTTGCTCTGCATTAAACCTACAGAGCAGATGGTGAGTGCTGGGCCGGTTTTGTATCCGCTTTGGTGCGGGGAATACGAGGTCGGATCATTCCATGAAATGTTTCAGCAATGTTTCTTCTCCTTTTGCCATCTGTTTTGATGCTGTTTCAAACAGAACCATAGCAGGCAACTTGCTCGTTTAAAGTAATGCGATGTCTGACATGTATTCCACCCAAGCCGAGGAGTGTGTTTGCACTGCGTTGTAAATAACTCCTGCGCATCAACCTATCATTGATATCTCCCTCGAGT
Source organism: Scyliorhinus torazame (assembly GCF_047496885.1). Classification (NCBI taxonomy): domain Eukaryota; kingdom Metazoa; phylum Chordata; class Chondrichthyes; order Carcharhiniformes; family Scyliorhinidae; genus Scyliorhinus; species Scyliorhinus torazame. Next base: position 19,087,274 of record NC_092733.1, read on the forward strand.
GACCGTTCCTCATTGTAGATCTGCACAAGTGAGTGTTAGTAGACATTGTTTGTTTGGCCAGAGAGATGGCCGTTATTAAAGCCTGATTAATGTCTGGCGTCCGCGTAAACACACTTCCCAGCAATAATTAGTGGATGGTGATTGGGAGCCAGAGCCAAAGTTATTCTTCCATGGGATGTCTGAGGCACCTTGAATTGCTGCAGTCCTTGTCTACGTCCACCCATTGCCTGTTAGGTTGGGAGTCTCAAGATTTTGACCCAATGACAATGAAGGAACAGTGATTTTTTTTGTTTGTTTTTGTTTCTGGGTCAGGATGCAGTGAGACTTGGGCAACCTCTGTGGGCCTGCTGTCTGAGATCTTCTAGACTACTAGAAGGATCAACTAACAGACTTGACAATTGGCCATCCTTTCAGCTGGTTTGAGGCACAGAATTCATCAGCAAGCCATGTTATTACCCCAAGGGCAATGTAGCCATTCTGAGATATTGATAGAGGTCACCGGTTTGGTGTAAGGATTTGGCTTTGATTTATTGTCACTTTTTATTGTTCTGCGTACACTCCAGACGGATCATTCCATACATGAAAAAAATATGTCGCATGCATAAATACACAATGTAAATACATAGACACGGACATTGAAGCATACAGTACTACTCAGTAGAGAAAATGTGTGGAGAGATCAGTTCAGTCCATAAGAGGGTCATTCAGGAGTTTGGTAACAGCAGGGAAGAGGCTGTTTTTGAATCTGTTAGTGCATGTCCTCAGACTTTTGTATCTCCTGCCCAATGGAGGAGGTCAGAAGAGAGAATAACCTGGGTGGGAGGTGTCTTTGGTTATGCTGCCTGCTTTCCCAAGGCAGCGGGAGGTGTAGACCGAGTCAATGGATGGGAGGTGGTTTCTGGTGATGGACTGGGCCGTGCTCACGACTCTTGTAGTTTCTCATGGTATTGGGCTGAGCAGTTGCCATACCAGGCTGTAATGCAGCCAGATGGGATGGACCTGTAAAAATTGGTAAGTCAATGTGCACATGCTGAATTTCCTTCGTTTCCTGAGGACGTACAGGCGCTGTTGTGCTTTCTTGGTCTTAAGACCATAAGACATAGGAGCGGAAGTAAGGCCATTCGGCCCATCGAGTCCACTCCGCCATTCAATCATGGCTGATTTCAACTCCATTTACCCGCTCTCTCTCTCTCCATAACCCTTAATTCCTCGAGAAATCAAGACTTTATCAACTTCTGTCTTAAAGACACTCAACGTCCCGACCTCCACCGCCCTCTGTGGCAATGAATTCCACAGACCCACCACACTCTGGCTGAAGAAATTTCTCCTCATCTCTGTTCTAAAGTGACTCCCTTTTATTCTAAGGCTGTGCCCCCGGGTCCTAGTCTCCCCTGCTAATGGAAACAACTTCCCTACGTCCACCCTATCTAAGCCATTCATTATGTTGTAAGTTTCTATTAGATCTCCCCTCAACCTCCTAAACTCCAATGAATATAATCCCAGGATCTTAGCATCGACGTGGGTGGACCAGGACAGATTGGTGATGTGCACAGCTAGGAATTTAAAGCTCTGCACCATCTCCACCTCGCACCATTGATGCGGACAGGGGTGTGTACGACACTTTGATTCCTGGAGTCAATGACCACCTCCTTAGTTTTCTGACACTGAGGGAGAGGGACAGATTGTTGTCATTGCACCACGCCACTAGGAGCTTTGCTGAGATGCTGCAGCGCATTGTGTAGATGGTGGGAGTCAATGTTTTAAGATGAGCAGATGAGCTGCTTTGTCCTGGATGGTGTCGGGCATCTTGAGTATCATTGGACCTGCACTCAACCAAGCAAGTGGCGAGAATTCCATCACACTCCTTGACAGTCTTTGGAGAGTCGGATGGAGTTATTCGGAATTCCCTTGCTCCTTGGAGCTACAGTATTTGCCTGGTAAGCGGTGACCCACATGTTGAAGAAATGGCAACGATCCCTATCTGTGCTTTTTTGCAGTTCCCCCCCCCAGCTTCCTGCCCCGATTTCGCTGCATCATTGCCATTGTTTATTCTAATAATTTATTGATGGAGGGTTGTGTGCATATGTAATGTTTAGGGTCCATGTTGGTTTTTAACCTGGTGTGAGAATGGGGATTTAAGTCCTTTTTCTTAAAGCATGGGTGTGTACTCTTTGGAAACGAACTGAACCCAGTCCTTGAGTTTAAAATGCTGTCAGAAGCTGCAAAGGATGTTCCAACTCATTGCTGAGTAAGATTCTAAGGAAACTAGACACAACACTGCAGGCATGAGGCAGAATGTTAATCATTGTTGAAGAATATTTAATAAACAAATAAGCTTTTAACTGTGTATGTAACCTTTAAAGCAAATTCTCAACACTCAATTTATTCAAAGTTTTTCCAAGTTCCCGTTGTGTTTCCTTTCATGCCCGGTATTTGCTGGCTTTGGATCTGAAGTCCATATTTAACCACTTTATTGCAGAGTTAGTGTTGAAAGAGCCTATTGACTTGCATTCCAACCTGCGGCTGAATATAGCATCTCCTGGGTAAGCGGCTCAAATAAAACAGTGCTCTGCTGCATTGTTGTTGCTGCCCCGGGCTGGGCTCTGACCTTTGCAAGCGTAGAGTCTATGGCTGTGGCAACCATCCCTGTTCAGGTCAGCTTTTGTACTGCTGCGCCACCTCAATTTGTACTGGCAAAAGGTGCGCTAGAATGCATTAAACTCTTCCCTTTCCAGTTGCCTGAATTTGCCAGTTCCTGCTCTTTGTTCCAGTGGGTGACCCAATGCCAGGTTTATAGCCAGTGTGGGCTGAAGGCTCGAGGTCAGCAGTTGGTGTGCCCCCACTTGTAAGCCTCTTCTGTCCTCGTGCACCATTGAGATTTCACCCTGCTCCAGCGTGTAATTGTTTCTGCAGAGGCCAAGTTGCACTTTTAAAATTCTTTCCACATTGCGTTACAGGTGCTCCTGACCCCACAGCAGGTGCAAGTATCGATGACGAGAACTGCTGGCATCTAGATGAAGAGCAGGTACAGGAACAGGTGAAAGTGCTGCTGTCGATCAGTGGATACTATGGAGCTAGCAAGCAACTCCACTCCATGTTTGCTAAGGTATACACCCACAGTCAGCTTCACATGCTACAATCCTATAATTGCAGAGGGTTGGGCTCTGTTGCCTCTGGAATACACAACTGTCCCTTGCTGCCGGTCTTCCCCAAGTGTTTCTGAAAATGATATCCTTGTAGGCATATATTTCTTGCTGGATTAACTCTTCCTCACACTTTCAACAGACGTTGTCTGGTCTGTGATAATCACCCCTTGTCTTTGCTGACCAATGTCTCCTTGTAAGGGCAGTTTTCCTGCTGACCAAGCTGACCATTTTTCAGTAATGGCAAAGGTTAGAGCTGAGGAGAGATCGAAAGGAACAATGTTGGAAGCGATGGATGTACCTTGTGTATATACCATGTTCTCTGGAACATAAATGGCCATGAGTACATTTGTCACTTGTAGTATGCTTGCCTCAGGATCACATTTTGATTGCATGCATTTGTTTGTTTGTTTTTTTTTAAAAAGCACAAGCGTTCTCTAGGTGGTGACTCATGCTCTGGTACAGTTTCACATACAGACTACCCTCTAGCAGCTTCAATGTGACCATTTTATATTACTGACAATAGACAGTGAATGACGGGCTGTCAGCCTGATCCCATCCTTGCTGATTATCCGCGTACACGCTCCATTAGGAATAGCTGGGAGCAGGACTCTGAAACTCTTCCTAGCCTTTGTTGCTAAGGCTAATTGTATTGCTCCTGCTCTTGATGAGATCAGCTAATTCAACCAATAGGAGATACAACCTGAGACCCTTCTCCAGCTCCACACTGGTGCCGAATGCATGTTTAATTCCCCCCCCCCCCCCGCGGTGGCGATCTATTATCTTAATACCAAACAGTTAATTGCCTCTGCTTATTATTGTGGCTTGTGGTGGAAGCTGTTGTAGCACAGCTATTACATTTACACGGTTTCTGCAATTTCTTTCCTCGCATGACAGGTGCGGGAGATGCTCAGGATGCGGGACTCCAATGGGGCTCGTATGTTGACTCTAATGACTGAGCAGTTCATGGAAGACCCACGGCTCTCGCTATGGAGACAACAGGGGACAGGAATGACTGATAAATGCCGGGAGCTGTGGGATGAGTTAGGTAACGACTGCCTGGTGTGCCTCGCATTAAACCTTTTTTGCTTCTAAACCTAAAGTTGGCCTCTATATAATCCTGGCTTCATTTATCTTCTGTTCTGGTTCATGTTTGCAGCTGCATTTTTTTTGTACTTGGGGGATATCCGTCGCTGAGAGTGAAATCTGTTTATTATTGGACTGACAGGAGCTGGAGTGGGATGTGTACATTATGTTCATTTAGCTTTTAACTTTGGGCATTCGTTAAGTAACGTTTTGTTTTTTATGTATATCCCCAATTTCTTTTGGCTTGGTCTGTACAGTATTTTGGCAGAACATGCACTAACCCACAAATGAAAACACACTGTTGGGAATCCACAAACTAGTCCAGCAACGTCTGTGGAGAGAGAGAACGGAATCATTTTCAAACATGGGGCAAGTGCATCGAGCTGCCTCCAATTGGAGGGAAGGGTTAAATAGGAAAAGATTCAGTGTGTCAGGATGCTGGTTTGAGCGCTGCAGGTTTTGTTTAAGAGGAAGGACAATTGCCGGGCAGCCAACCTGCTCCCAGGGGGTGGGTTGGCAGTTTCGACGTTAATAATGAGACCGCAAGCCTGGGATTTGGCCTGCCTTGTAGGTTGTTCTGCAGCCAGCCTGGTTTCCCTCGCCTCTGGACGAGGACAGCTTGGGGGAAGCGAAGTGAATGCCTGTCTGGGTGCTCCTCGTGGGTCCAGGTGGAGCGGCGATACTTGTTCACCCAAGCTCAGAGCTGGGCCTGTCACCAGGGATCTGACTTGCCCGGTCCTATGGCAAGGTATGCCTCACCCGCCTGGAAGCCAAACCAGTCAGCCAGGCTGACCGCCAGGTAAGAAGCCTCGGTCAGGGCCAAAGCGTGCACGACGTGGCACCCAGATGCATATTTGCATAAGAAGGAAAGAAAATCAGCAAATATAATGTACAAATCAGTGGAATTCAGCTGGTATCGTACATTAATATACAAATAAGCCACCTTTCACTGCCCTAAGTGCTTCCTGGCCAATGAACGCTACTGGGGTATACTCACTTGTGATGCAGGGGCAAAGAATTCCTGCTTCTCTAAAAATGCCACAGGCTTTTCAAGTGACCTGAAAAGATCACCTCCAATTAGTGGTATTATCCACAAAGAGGGCTCATCTTGCTAAACTGGTGACTAGACTTATGCTCTGGTCTCGCAGTGGGCTTTCGCCCTACAACTTCCTCATGAGGATCTCGTACACTTGTTTGGGATGATCCCAGGCATCTTGTGTTACGTTTCCACCCACCTTTATGATTAAAGGCAAGGTCTGGTTTATTGATACAGTGCCACTGTATGTACACAATGGGGGAATGTACACAATGAGAAAGCAAGCAATACCAAAAGAAAGGGCACCCTCGTTCCTGCTCCATACTGATCATAAGAAATGGGAGCAAGCATAGGCTGTTTAGCCCTCTCCATGTCCACCATTCGGCAGAATCATGGGCTGATCGTCACTCCACATCCTGCCCGTTCTTCATAAGCCTTGCTCTCTTTTTATATAAAAATAAATAAAAAATATGCCCTTTAATATGTTCAATGGCCTCGCCTCTGCTTCTCGCTAGGGAAGGGAATTCCAAAATCTAACCACGCTTTAAAGAAATTCCTCCTCACCCCGGTCTTAAAACGGAAGGCCCTCTTATTTTCTCTTAAATTTGTGTCCCCAAAATGGGAAACATTCTGAACGTTTCCTCTGTCAAGCCCCCTCCGAAGAATAAGATGCGACTTCACTGAAAAGAAAAATTTGAAGTTCCAATAAATTTAGACCCAACCCACTCAACCATTCCTCCTAAAACAAAATCTTCGGCCTGGGAATTAGCTTAGTGAACATTCTCTGAACCACTTCCAATGCAGATACATCTTAAATAAGGGGACTAGAACTGTACGCAGTACTCCAGGTACTGTCCACCAATGCCCTGTATATTTGTAACCAGACTTTCTACTTTTCTACTCCATTCCCCTTGTAATAAAGGCCAACATTCCATTTGCCTTCCTAATTGCTTGCCGTACCTGCATTATATTTTGCTTTGCGGTCCCTCATGTCAAAGTGGACAAACTTCAATATTCCCACATTTACACTCCATCTTCCAAATATTGGCCATTCACTAACCTATTAATATCTCTTTGACTTTGTATCTGCATCCACTTGTTTTCCTACCTATCTTTGCTGAGGATATATACGGTCTGTCCCTTTGTCAAACTCCTTGATATAGATCGTAACTGGTTCCGGTCCTAGCACTGAACCCTGAGGGACTCCAATGGTTAGTTTGCCAACCTGAAAGTGATTTTTATCCCGATTTTGTTTATTTGGGTAATCCTCTATCTATCCTAATATCTTGACACCTCATTGAATGCCCCTTTATCCACACCTCAAAACATTATTTCCCTTTCACAAAACCATATTGACTTTGCCTGATTGAATTATGATTCTCTCCATGTCCTCTAGCTTCCAGCTTTCTGTCTGTCTCCGTTCTTCCAACCCACTTGGACCTTTCCAGAATCAATGGAATTTTGGAAGATTACAACCAATGTCTCCAATATCTCTGCAGCCACTTCCTTTAAGACCCAAGGATGCAGGTTCGGGGGACCATGATGGATATAATGGGGTGTATAGTGTTACTGCTTTTCCCGTGTTGAAGAGATTGATATTGCAGGAAGTTTAGAATGTGTACCCAGAGAATGTGGAGCAATTAACTGAGGCAGAGTCTATAATGTCTTATTTTTATTTTTTAAAATTTAAAGTGCCCAATTTAGTGTGACCAATGCACCGACCCTGCATATCTTTGGGTTGTGGGGGTGAAACCCACACAGACACTGAGAGAATATGCAAACCGCATAGCCAAATGGCCCATTTCTGTTGCATTAGGTTTATTTTGTGTCCATGCGGAACTCTTTTTGCACTGCAACTTGCAACATGGTTTAGTTGCTGGCTACAAGCAGGTCTTGGAACAACTGAGTGAATGGCTCCCACGTTTTGTGGAAGCCGCCCTCCTCCTCTGACCCTTGGATGGTGAATTTAATTTTCCCCATTTTGGAGAAATTCCGATAGGTCGGACAGCCAGTCTGAAGCTTTGGGTGGTGCTGCTGATGATCAGCCGAGAGCAGGGTTTGGCGGGCGATCAGGGTGGCAAAGGCAAGGGCATCGGCCCTCCTCCCCATGGACAGATCTGGCTGTTCTGAGACCTTGAGGACTGCCACTCTAGGGCATGGTTCCACCCTCATCCCCACCACCTTGTCACTACGTCGAAGAAGGCAGTCGGAAACCCAGCAAGTCTGGGCAAGACCAGAACACCTGGGCATGGTTGGCCGGGCCTCCTTGGCACCGATAGCATTTGTCCTCCACCTCCGGGCAGAACCTGCTCATTCAGGTTCTGGTTAAGTGCCACTTTTAGCTGCATTCGGCTTAGCCTTGCGCATATGGAGGTAGAGTTGTCCCTGTGCAGTGCTTCGCTCCAGAGTCCCCACCCTATTTCAAACCTCAAGCCCTCCTCCCACTTCTCCTCATTTCGTCCAGTTGGGTATTAGTTCCCCTTAGCAGAAGCCCATACATGTCACCATAGAACATAGAGTGCAGAAGGAGGCCATTCGGTCCATCGAGTCTGCACTGACCCAGTTAAGCCCTCACTTCCACCCTAACCCAATAACCCTAACCTTTTTGGACACTAAGGGCAATTTATCATGGCCAATCCACCTAACGTACACATCTTGGGACTGTGGGAGGAAACCGGAGCACCCGGAGGAAACCCACGCAGACAGCGGGAGAACGTGCAGACTCCACACAGATAGTGACCCAGCAGGGAATCGAACCTGGGACCCTGGAGCTGTGAAGCCACAGTGCTAACCACTATGCTTCTATGCTACCATGCTGCCCATTGTTATCAGTTGAAAACCTCAGTCTCTTTAGTTTAGACAAAACTCAGGTCCTCGGGCATGATATTCCACAGTTCCCTTTCCCTCGGATGTATTGTCGGCCAACAGGTGCTCTAGCGATGATTGTCGTGGATGCCTCCTTGTTTCCCCTCATAGGAAGTTTTTGATCTGTAGGTACCCAAGTCCATTTCTGTTCCGTTCCGTTGTTCCCCCCCCCGGTCTCCACCTTTTGACTGTGGAGTCATTTGCTTTAGCAGTGTGCGATTCTCCGCTCCCAACAGAGCATCCTTGTCTTTTTTTTGATCAAGGCTGTTCAAGTGCCAATTTGTGCCAAATCATAGGTGTTCAATATGCTGCCCACCCACCTTTTGTTTACCAAGTCTAGAATTAAAGCTGCTTGATATTTTGTGTAGCAGCCAGCAGGGTCGTCATCTTCTCAGGTGAGATCGCTGTCGGAGTGAGTTGTAAATAAGTGTGCAGATGACCATTTTTGGGTGAATAATGTTCATGTTGCCAGCCTTGCTTCTATAACTGAGAGCTAATCTTTATAGATAGTTGGGTCTAGCCTGCAGAGACCCACTGTGTGCAGATAAGGCTTGCTCCTTCAACGCTTGGCTTACAAATCCTAAATTTAGTTTCCCAAGCCCAATTTAAATTTTTTTTAAAAAGATCAGCACAGAACAAAAGGAGCTGATCTGCAGTTTAACCACCGGTGTATGTCATGAAAGCTGCAAGGGGATCAGAACAGTCTCGCACACAGCACACACTTTAAAATTTTTTTACAGTACTCAATTAATTTTTCCCAATTAAGGGACAATTTAGCGTGGCCAATCCACCTAGCCTGCACATCTTTTGGGTTGTGGGGGCGAAACCCACGCAAACACTGGGAGAATGTGCAAACTCCACACAGACAGTGACCCAGAGCCAGGATCAAACCTGGGACCTCGGTGCTGTGAGGCAGCAGGGTTAACCCACTGCGCCACCGTGCTGCCCACCGCACACTTGGGGTACCCAAGTATGAAATGGGCTAGTCCCTTTCTAGTTTTGATCTGAATTGTCAAGTTCACGATCAGACAGTTTCACTATTGAGACCACTGCAACAGTCAGTAAAACAGGAAAAGTGTGTGGAAATCCAGGAGAAAATATTGTTCTGCTGGAGGTCCTTATTTGAAGTAGCAGTATATCTCGGCTGATTTGTTCTGTGCAATGTCGATTGCTGCGGCGGAGGCTTTAACACTAGAATTGTACAGATTAAGGTGTACACAACGGTGGCTGTCCTGATTTCGCCGGTGGTTTAATTAAAAAAAAAAAAAAAATCCCATCCTTAAAGTTACAAAGCTAATGTGTGGAATGGACAATCCCATTGCTTGCTCCAAAAAACAATTCAATATCTCCAAGAGAAACATACAAGATACAAACGGCATTTGCGCCTCATCTTGGATTTGGGTCTGACTTGATCTTGGCCAAATGCTCTGGCCGGCGAGCACCAGGAAAACCCCTTGGATGTTGGGTGAAACTCCAGAAACTAGAGCCTGTACTCCAATTGTTCTCTGTACTCCGGAGGTTAAGGCTGGGAAACGTTAGCTCAGGTCCCCACTCTTGATTGTCCAGTCATTCCCTGTTTCTAGGTGCACGTGTCAGTTGGGGAAAATTGATCCGGCTGAACCTCCATGCCTGTTGTAGTCAAATGGATCCCCACATACAGAAACGCCTGGCTCCTGCTTTCCGGCCCTGTGCTGACAGCACAGGAGATTGGGAAGCGAGACTGGATTTCCCTGCCTGTCTGTCGCTTCATTACTTTTAATTTCTCAGTTCTGGAACACAAACATTCTTGCTACCCGAAGTGTTGTTTTCAAGCTGCAGTCAGTTTGAATTCCTTTTAACCTGGGGCACTGCTTTGCATGCTAAGTGATCTCCTTATTTTTGCTCAAGTTGTACATCCACAGTCTGTCTCTACCTCTATTTTCAGTGGCCCCGTCAGAATAAAGTATTTTTTTTCCACGATGGTCGGTGCAGCTGACAAAGCTAATTAGTTCAGCTGACTCTCCTGTGATAACTTCATCTGTTTTCTGTGTGCTAATGTCGCACTTTTTTCGAATCATAGAATTTACATGCAGGAGGCCATTTGGCCCATTGAGTCTGCACCGGCTCTTGGAAAGAGCTCCCTACTTAATCCCACTCCTCCACCCAATCCCTGCACCCTGACCTAACCTTTGGGACACCAATGGGCAATTTAGCATGGCCAATCCACCTAGCCTGCACATCTTTGGATTGTGGGAGGAAACCGGAGCACCCGGAGGAAACCCACACAGACACGGGGAGAACGTGCAAATTCCACACAGTCACCCGGGCCCCTGGAGCTATGGGGCAGCAGTGCTAAGCACTATGCCGTCCCATTAGTACAATTCCATGTGCTATCCATGTACAAGCATGTTACAACTAACAATGCAATGCAGAGTTGTACTGGAAACGGTAAGACATCACTTGCAATTGTGCAGCACTCCTTCGGCTCTGAAGTAGAGGATCAGTCCAGTCTAGTTTATGTTCAGTTATGTCCACGGAATAGTTCCACACCACTTCGCTGTTTTACAGATGTCTTGTCTGGAAGGTGAAGAATGAGGCGGATGTGCAGTGGGCTTCATGTAACTGCATCTGCAGCTTAATTTAAATAGAGGTGCATTTTATGAAGTACATTCACATATAAAGGTTGTTCATAAGGCGGCGCAGTGGTCAGCACTGCTGCTTCACGGTGCCCAGAACCTGGGTTCGATCCCGGCCCTGGGTCATTGTCCGTGTGGAGTTTGCACATTTTCTCCGTGTCTGTGGGTCTCACCCCACCCCAAAAAACCCCAAAGATGTGCAGGGTAAATTGCCCCTTAATTGGGGGGGGGGGGGGGGAGAATCTTTTTTTTTTTTTTTTGTTGTCACAAGTAGGCTTGCATTAACACTGCAATGAAGTTACTGTGAAAAGCCCAAGATAGTTCTTCGTTGAGGCACATTCCGATGTAGAACTGAGATTCCTGGCTGTCCCCTCTCTGATACACTAAGTATGGTCACATCCAGGCACCTTGCACCAGGATCCTGACTGTAGCGGAGGCAATTTTGTTTGGCTTTAGGCTGAGTTGAGATTGAATGATGTAATAGTTGTTGGGGTTCAAGCCCTCCGCCGATGAAGGGGTTACTATATCAAAGGGATAGTTTGAGCAGGAATCTAAGAATTAGCCTGATAAATCCCTTCTGAAAACGAGAGGTTTTGGCATGTTGGGGGTTGGAAGGGGAAATCTGAGCAGTAAATATTTGAAAGGAAAATACAAAATGCTGGAGACACCTAACTGGTCAGATGGCGTCCTTGGCGGAGAGCGCGAGAAACCAAGTTCACATCAATTTTACAGTTGGAAGATGACAAATATGAAATTTAACTTTTGTATCTGTCTCAATTCCAATTGTTGGCGTAAATCAAAGTTCGCTTAAAATTAACACTTTCTGCTCGGGCAACGTTTATACAGTCAAACCACTTGTTTTCAAACCCGATTTGCTCAAGTTGTGCTGCAAAGGGAGGGCTGCTGACTCGGTTTTGTTCCTGTAACACAATTAAAAAATATTTGGCTGAAGTGTCCTCTAATTGCCATGGCTACGTGTCAGCGGAGAATCCTGAATGAGTGTCACTGACAAGTGATGCTAGGGAGAAAACTTGCGACGCAACGTGCTAGTCATGCAGCAAGTATTAGCCATGTTCCCAAAGACATTTGCACTGACTGGATGGCAGATTGAGCAGCTAAGATCAGTTTTTTTTTCTCTTACCCTTTCAAAATGCGTATCATGTGAAAGTGTATTTGTGGTTAGTGATTGCCAGCCCCGTTGCTGCTTTGAATTTCTTTTTGATGTCATAAACAGCTGAGGAAACCAGCCGGCTAAGTTTATAGGAAGCCACAGACTCCCCCGAGGCGTGCAGTGTGTACCCACCCTATTGTTTATACAGCAACACCAAAAGTGGCTCGGGTTTATTTTGGTCACGTTTTTTGATTTTAATCACCAGTTTCTCCCTCTTCCCTCAGGTGCTCTCTGGGTGTGTGTCGTACTGAACCCTCACTGTAAGCAGGAGGAGAAAGCTGGCTGGCTCGAACTGCTCGGGAAATGGAACAACATGGATGTCTGCCCACAAGAAGATGGTAACTATGGCAACCATGTCAACGAAACCCCTAGCATCACTGCTGGCATACAACACAACTCAAATCGAAACCCAGGTATTTAACGTGTTGCTGTTGGAACTTTCCAAAAACAACAAAAGTGCTGCAACAAATATCTGTCACAGTTTCCTACCCACCCGTGTGTAGATCATGTAACAATGTTAAGTGGAAAAACTATGCAAGTTCCCTTTACAGGATGTCGTGAAGTGTTGTGATGCTTTCCTGACTCCGTCATTTCATTTATGGCCATGTTAGTTTCACAGCTGCCAAATGTGTCTCGCTGGCTTCATTCTTGGGACCTATTTGACTGAGGACACTTGCCTCTGAAGTAATAAAGTGCACTTTTTACAAACCAGGGTTGGTAATTAGTAGCAAGAACCCTTTACCCGTCGCTCCTCCCTTCACCCCAAAGCCCGGCACACCTGAGCAGCATTTGCTGATAACCTGGATTAATTCTGCAATGGGCATCTTTATTTTCATACTGACTGGAGGTGATCCATAAGTTGCTGCAGTTCTTTTTTTGAAGGTGAGGTGAAAAGGCAGTGCCGTGGTCTGAATGGCTTCTTGGCCTGGCAGTGTCCTCGCCTGCTCTTTGTCCTCTGCGTTGTAAATTCATGAGATTTTAAATGAAGTAGTGACTGGGCTCCCACAGCATGCTCGAGGTGACTCCCAAGTTTCTTTGCAGAGAAACTCGTTGTCGTCTTTGCGGTCAACAGGCTTAGCCCCACCTGGAGTCGTCACCAACCCTGCCAAATTGGAGCTTCCATTATGTACCACTCCCCTATGCTGGGATGACATTATCAGCGAAGGTGGTTTATTCCCAGACATTTGGTTATCTGTAAAGCTAATGGAACATTGGGGCGCGTTTGTCACATGCAAAATTCTAAGTCTGAACATATGAAGAAATCAAGTGGTGTGGCTACCACAGTCTGACGTGCAGTTTTGGACTGACTAGCTATATCTGCATTGTAGAGAGATTGCAACAGTAATCCAGAACGATTCTAGACCTTGAACGGTTACATTCTGTTAAGTCTCAATTGGCAACTTACATTAGCTGTTGGAAAGACTTGGAAGATGTGTTACTGGGCATTAGATGAAAGGTACTCCACACCCATCAGCAAAGTGATGGAAGGTGTCATTGACAGCGCTGTTGAGCGGTACTTAACTCGGTAATAATCTGCTCGCTGATGCTCCGTTTGGGTTCTGCCCATGCCACTCTGCTTCTGATTTCATTACAGCCTTGCTTCAAGTATGGACAAAGGAGTTGCACTTGATGAGATGAGAGTAACTGCCCTTGACATTATGGCAGCATTTGACAGTTGTGGTATCAAGGAGCCTAGCAAAACTGGAGACAATGAGAATTGGAGGGGGGTTGGAGTCCTATCTAGCACAAAGGAAGGTGGTTGTGACTGTTGGAGGTCAATTATCTTCAGTCCCAGGACATCACTGCAGGAGGTCCGTGGAGTGCCTGATGCCAAACATCATCAGCTGCTTCATCAATTACCTTCCCTCCAGCAGGAGGTCAGAAATGGGGATGTTCATGGATGATTGCACCATTTGAGACTCCTCAATACAAGCAATCTGTGTCCACAGGCAGCAAACTTGGGCTGATGTGTATTGTAAAAGTTACTTGCCACTTTAAGTGCCAGGCAAGGACCATGTACAACAATAGAGAATCTAACCATTTCCCCATGACATTCAATGGCATTATCATCGCTGAATCCCCCACTATCATTGACCAGAAACAGAACTGAGCATGCAAATAAAAGCAAATTACTGTGGATGCTGGAATCTGAAACGAAAGAGAAAATGCTGGAAAATCTCAGCAGGTCTGGCAGCATCTGTATGGAGAGAAAAGAGCTAATGTTTCGAGTCCAGATGACCCTTTGTCAAAGCTGGACATACAAATACTGTGGCTACAAGAGCAAGTAGTAAGTCACCACCTGACCCCAAAGCCTGTCCACCAGGCACAAATCAGGAGTGTGATGGAATATTCTCCACTTGCTTGCCTGGATCCTTGCAGCTCCAAGCGCGACACCATCCAGGACAAAGCCGCCCGCTCAATTGGCATCCCAACAACAAACTTCCACTCCCCTCAACCTGACGGTAATCACCTATACCACCGCCTATGCCATCTGCAAGATGCACTGCAGCAATGCGCCTTCAACATCACCTTCCAAATCTGCAACCACTAGCACCTAGTGATGCATGGAAACACCAGCACTGGAGGTTGCCCTCTGCACCCCACACCATCCTGACTTGGAACTATATTGCTGTTCCTTCCCTGCCTCTGGGCCAAAGTCCTGGAACTCTCTCCCTAACAGCAGAGTTCCTGCATCACGGGGGCTGCAGCGGTTCAAGAAGGCGATTCACCACCACCACCTTGAGGGAAATTGGGGATGGGCAGTAAATGCTGGCTTTGCTAGCAATGCCCATGTGAGTGCATAAAGTATAAATGGGGTTTAAGCAAAAAAAAATGTACTTAACACTTGTATTGTAGTGCCAGTTCATAAGATTTTCAAATTGACTTCCTTATAGAATAGTACAGGGTTCAGACTTCGAGAGACGATGGAAAGGGTGCGCTGACCCTTTTCCACAGGGAACAGAATATGTTGAGGTGGGTTATTGATATTTGAGGCAGTGGGGAAGCTTGGAAGTAAGGAGGACAAATGGGTTTGTTGTGGGCGTTGAGTGGTGTAAAAATAGTCCATAATGGCCCTTCCTCACTCCGTACATTCTGAAAAGAGTTTTGAGCAGAATATTCGGTGTGTTCAGAATCGGAGGTCAGGTGATTATTTTTGGAAGCTTGACCTGGGGCTGGAGAGATGGTCACCGCACATCGGGGGGAGGCTAAGTTCAGTCAGTGGTGGTCTTGGTGTTTGAACATGACCTGCAGTTTATAAATGTTTGAACTTGCTGCTACTTGCATTTATTCATTCATGGGTATAGTTTTTGGACTTCGAAGTAACTTGTTGCAATGGCAGTAGATGGCTGAGATTGCTAATGCAGTAAAAATGCAGTTAGTTCTGCTCTGTCGAAACTCACTTGATTGATACTGTGGAACTACTTATGGTAAAGGTGGCTTTGTGAGTTGACGGTGATGTTGCTGTTCAGATTTGCAACCCTCCCAATCTCGATTACGAGACAGGGTTGGAACGCTGGAAGTACAAATGTGTCACGGGCAGGTCTGTACAGGCCACCTCCCCGAGGCCTGCATGTGGAAACGCATGGAGAGCTCTGCCCGCAGGAGACCGGAAGTTTACGACCCACTGGCTGCCGTGTCCCACGGCTGCGGTCAGCCTCCTGTGATGGGAAAGGGAGAGCGCATTCTGGATAGTGGAGGACTGATATTGCGCTGGAGCAATTAAGGTCAGGATAAGCTATAGTTGCATTTTGTGTACATGTATGTGAATCACACCAGGTTGACGCCTTCCATATTTTGCATGATAAGTTTGTAATCTTACTCATTATCCATTTAGAAGCAATGGGTTCTTAGTTGGAGGGGCAGGAATTGATGTTGAACAGACATGGCAACTGTTTAGAACAGTTTGTAAATTAGCCCCTGTTCAGTGAATGGGGGTGGCTTAGCCCTCCCCCTCGTAAAGCAGCAATGGACCAGATTTATTTTCCTGAATCATTCTTCCTTTTACTTGGCGATGCAGCCCCATGTGTGTTTTCATAGATTATCATAGAATTTACAGCGCAGAAGGAGGCCATTCGGCCCATCGAGACTGCACCGGCTCTTGGAAAGAGCACCCTACCGAAGGTCAACACCTCCACCCTATCCCCATAACCCAGTAACCCCACCCAACACTAAGGGCAATTTTGGACAATAAGGGCAATTTATCACGGCTAATCCACCTCACCTGCACATCTTTGGACCGTGGGAGGAAACCGGAGCACCCGGAGGAAACCCACGCACACACTGGGAGGACGTGCAAACTCCGCACAGACAGTGACCCAAGCCGGAATCAAACCTGGGACCCTGGAGCTGTGAAGCAAATGTGCTATCCACAATGCTACCGTGTTGCAGCCTTTGGGGTTAGTCATTGTGTTTCCCACACCCCTTGTACTTCACCCAAGTGTCTCAACAGCCCATGTGAACATGGGCTGGAAGCACAAGGTTACTTCAATGCTAACCAAACATATGTCATACTGGGCTAGATCAGTAGGGCTATAGAAGCAAGGAGGCTACATTCGATCGGGTAAAATAATGGTTTGGCCTCACCTGGAGTATTACACCCAGTTCCGGGAGCCCCATACGAGGCATTAGAGAGTGCAGAAAAAATTCACAAGAATGGTTCTAGTGACGAGGAACTCGGTTGTGTGGCTCGATTGGAAATGGTGAGGTGTTTTTTCTTCGAAGTGAAGATTGAGAGGAGATTTGACAGAGCCTTTCAAAAATAGTGAGGGGTCTGGACAGAGTAGACGGGGAGAAACCGTTTCCATTGGTGGAAAGCCCAAGAGCCAGGGGGCAAACCGAAGTGATGACGGAACGAGGAAATAATTATTATTGTTTTGTGCAGCCAAGGTGTTCGGCTCTGGAATGCACTGCCTGAGTGTGTGGAGGAGGCGGGGTCAATTAAGGCGTTCCAAATGGAACTGGATCGTTAACTGAAGAGAGTAAATTTACGGGGGAGGAGGCAGGGAGTGGAACTCGATGAATTGCTCCCTCAGAGGGTCAACACGGATATGACAGACCGAATTTCCATCTGAACCACTCTGTGACTCCGATAACCTCCCAGTGCTTGAATTATATAAACTAGACAAAATTTGGAAAGGCTGACCTTCAATCTTATTGTGTTGTCTACGGAGTTAACTGTGTGCGTGTATCACTGTGTGTTTGAGTGGTTGAAAGAAATTGCAGAACTAGTGACACAAAACTATTTTAAAACCCCAGCAGGATCCCGGAGAACTGTATTTGTCCGTGCAATAGAAGCCTGTGGCCTGGACTGGACAGACTGTCACCTTCGAAAAATAATCAGTAGTGACAACTACACAAACCAGTGGAGAGATGGAGACCGATCACTGTTTGACTCGCAGGGGCGACCTCTTTGGCTGGGTAGGTAGAAAAACATTGCAGTATAAAAGCGTAACCTTTCCTCCTTCCATCTTCATTTGACTGTCAAATACTGCTTTGGACTTCAGTGTGCCAAAAGGAAAAGCAACAACAACTGTTGCTTGTGTTTATGTGGCATCTTCAAGATAATGTGGCCTGAGGCACTTCACAGGAATCCAGTGAAGCAAAATCTGAAGCGCCCAGCCGCATGGAGATATTGGGGCAGTTGTCCGAAAGCTTGCTCAGAGGCAGGTTTCAGGCAGTGACGCGCTCGGCACTTGGGGGCACGGCTGCCAGTGGTGGAGTGATTTTTAAAATCGGGACTGTGTAACCGACTAGGATTTGGAGGCACCTAGGAAAGTTTGCCAGGGTGTAGGAGGAGGTTACAGAGATGGGGTTGAAATCAGTTTAAAATTTGAGGAATTTTGGGGGGTAGGGGTGCGGTACAAACTGTTGTAGGTCAGCAGGACAGGAGGAATGGGTGATGGGGATTTGGTGGGTGTTAGGACATGGGCAGCAGAGTTTTGGATGACCTCCGATGTGAGAAATTGGAGAGTGCAGAAGTAACAAAGAAAACACTCAACAAATTATTTTAACAAGGTCAAACAACTAGTGTTTATTTGACCCTACTAGAAAGTGTCAGTAATTTAAACTTGTTGGCTTTCCTCCTCTTCCATCCAACCCCCCCCCCCCCCCCCAACATTATCTCCTCTTCTCTTCCCCGCCACACTATCTCGCTTCTCCTCCCCTCCCCTCCCTGCTGTCTCTCTCCTCTTCCTCTCCCCTCCCCTAAGGTGCTGATTTAGGACAGTGGGCTAAACGACTGGCTTGTAAAGCAGAACAAAGCCAGCAGCACGGTTCAATTCCCGAACCAGCCTCCCCGAACAGGTGCCAGAATGTGGCGACTAGGGGCTTTTCACAGTAACTTCATTTGAAGCCTACTTGTGACAATAAGCGATTTTCATTTCATTCTATCTCTCTCCTCTTCCTCCCCACTATCTCTCTTCTCTTCCTCACCTCACTGCTATCTCTCGTCTCTTCCTCCCCTCCCCGCTATCTCTCTCCCCTCCCTCGCCCCTCACCGCTATCTCTCCCCTCTTCCTCTTCCCTCACCGCTATCTCTCTCCTCCCCTCACTGCTATCTCTCTTCTCTTCCTCTTTCCTCGCCCCTCACCACTGTCTCTCTTCTTTCTTCTCCCCTCACCACTGTCTCTCTTCTTTCTTCTCCCCTCACCGCTGTCTCTCTCCTCTTTCCTCTCTCCTCACCGCTGTCTCTCTCCTCTTCCTCGTCCCTCACTGCTATCTCTCTCCTCTTCCTCGTCCCTCACCGCTGTCTCTCTCCTCTTCCTCGTCCCTCACCGCTATCTCTCTCCTCTTCCTCTCCCCTCACCGCTATCTCTCTCCTCTTCCTCGCCCCTCACTGTTGTCTCTCTCCTCCCCCCTCACCGTTATATATCTCTCCTCTCCCCCTCACCGTTATCTCTCTCCTCTTCCTCCCCCTCACCGCTATTTCCTCTTCCTCCCCCTCACCGTTATCTCTCTCTTCCTCCCCCCCACCCCCACCGCTATATCTCTCCTCTTTTCCCCCCCCCCCCATCACCGATACCTCTCTCCTCTTCCTCCCCCCCCCTCCCATCACCGCTATCTCTCTCCTCTTCCTCCCACTTCCAACGCTATTTCTTTTGCCCCCGTGTCCCCCTGTCATGTATCTACCAGACTGTCAAAATTGGTAGTTGACCCTTGAGCAAAATAAGACATCTGTGGTTGCTTACAGGCCCTGAGTACTTGTTATTTATATTGATTGCCTTAGCACACATCGTGAGCGACTGAATCATATTAGGCACTCTGTCTACCATGTTGAGCATTTGCCGTAACCGTTAAATATTTAGTTGACCAAACAAAATTATTGAAATTAATGTAGGGAGGTTACTGCCACATGTGTTTTGAATGTTGCTGCTCCCCTTGTCTGCACCACCCGTTTCCCTGCTCACCCATGATCAGTGCTGTCACTGCTTGATTGCAAGAAAATGCATAATAGCAGCCTGGCGAAGATTGCCTGCCACCCACGATTGCCTGGCCATCGCAGCTCACTGGTCCTCGGGGTGGCCTTCGCTGAGCACAGTGCAGGGTTGTGCTGTTATTCTGCCTTCCACATTCCGGTGGGGCCCTCTTCTGCTCAGTCAAGTACAACGATTGCTTCTTGCTCCAGAGATATTTCCATTCTTTTGTTTACACGAGCATGTTGAGAACAGACTTTTTAGCTGTGGGAGACATTCCAGATTGTACTCTGCATCAGGAAGTAAGTGGCTGTGGGGTAACTTCCATTACTTAGTGAAAAGTTTAATTTTTGCTTTGTGCCCAATGCTTTGTGCTGCAACTTCTTTTTCTTTCTCTTAACCTTCCTTTGCAGACAAGCGTACTTTGAAATGCAAGTAGAAATTTGGCTAAGTAACCCGCCATCTTGGAAATAATTGATTTTCTATCCACTGCTGAAGAGTTTCTCTCTCATTTAATAGAGCACGTCCCAACTGCTTGCGCCAGAGTGGATGCATTGCGATCGCACGGGTACCCACGGGAAGCTCTTCGTTTGGCTATCGCAATCGTCAATACTCTCCGATTGCAGAAAAGGCGCCATTTGGAAACGTACAAGCAGCAAAAGAAGGGTAATGGCCACACGCTATTCATTGGTGGGGAAGGGGATGGACAGCGTGCTCTCCCAGTTTGCCACAACCCACGGGTGGCTGAAAGATTTGGAGATTTTGTTTCGGTTTTGATCTTGGCTGACTTTAAGCCAACACCAATCTATCTGTAGCTGGAAAAGGTTGTGGAGGGGGCTGGGGGCGATTGAATTGAAAAGCGAGACATTGCGTATTAAGTACTTTGGGATGTCTGAAAGATGCAGAAGGGTGCTTTATATAAATATAGAACATACAGTGCAGAAGGAGGCCATTCGGTCCATCAAGTCTGCACCGACCCACATTAAGCCCTCACTACTACCCTATCCCCGCAACCCAATAACCCCTCCTAACCTTTTTGGTCACGAAGGGCAATTTATCACGGCCAATCCACCTAACCTGCACGTCTTTGGACTGTGGGAGGAAACCGGAGCACCCGGAGGAAACCCACACAGACACGGGGAGAAGTGCAGACTCCACACCGGCAGTGACCCAGCGGGGATTCGAACCTGGGACCCTGGCGCTGTGAAGCCACAGTGCTGTCCACTTGTGCTACTGTGCTGCCCAAAGCTTTCTCTTTATAAGTTTTCTCTTTTTAAAAAAAAAAAATAGGCACCTCTGGTTAGTTAGGTGTGATAATGTACTATGTATTTAATAAACATCGGAGCCTCTGCTCTTGAGGCTCCATGGCAGGAATAAGGATGTGTTTTAACGGCTTGCCTTGTTTTTCCAGAGTTGTTACAAAAAGGGGCCACGACCATTTCAAACCAGGAAGGTTGGGTTGGGCATCCTCTGGATCCTATTGGGTGTCTGTGCAGGTCCTTGCTCGAAGCTTGTAAAATGGAGGATGAGAACTCCGTCTTGTTCACTGGTAAATGCTCCAATTGTTTCTTTTTTCGGGGAATGTGATTTTGAAGCTGCAGCCTTAGTTCTGTGGCGAGAGCCAAAGTGGCCGTTGTGACGCTGCGCTTGGTCCTGGCTGTGTTGTAGGGAGGTTGGGGGAGCCGGAAACTGGTGTGCGCGTTCTGCAAGCACGGCACGGTCTGTTTTTCACCGTGACTGTTTTTCCACACTCCCAGAAGCCAGAACATAGAACATTACAGTGCAGTACAGGCCCTTCGGCCCTCGATGTTGCGCCGACCTGTGAAACCACTCTAAAGCCCATTTACAGTATTCCCTTATCGTCCATATGTCTATCCAATGACCATTTGAATGCCCTTGGTGTTGGCGAGTCCACTACTGTTGCAGGCAGGGCATTCCACGCCCTTACTACTCTCTGAGTAAAGAACCTACCTCTGACATCTGTCTTGTATCTATCTCCCCTCAATTTAAAACTAGTCCCCTTGTGCTAGACGTCACCATCCGAGGAAAAAGGCTCTCACTGTCCACCCTATCCAATCCTCTGATCATCTTGTATGCCTCAATTAAGTCACCTCTTAACCTTCTTCTCTCTAACGAAAACAGCCTCAAGTCCCTCAGCCTTTCCTCATAAGATCTTCCCTCCATACCAGGCAACATTCTGGTAAATCTCCTCTGCACCCTTTCCAATGCTTCCACATCCTTCCTATAATGCGGCGACCAGAATTGCATGCAATACTCCAAATGCGGCCGCACCAGAGTTTTGTACAGCTGCAACATAACCTCATGGCTCCGAAACCCAATCCCTCCACCAATAAAAGCTAACACCGTACACCTTCTTAACAACCCTCTCAACCTGGGTAGCAACTTTCAGGGATCCATGTACATGGACACTGAGATCTCTCTGCTCATCCACACTGCCAAGAATCTTACCATTAGCCTAGTACTCTGTCTTCCTGTTATTCCTTCCAAAATGAATCACCTCACACTTTTCTGCATTAAACACCATTTGCCACCTCTCAGCCCAGCGCTGCAGCTTATCTATGTCCCTCTGTAACTTGTAACATTCTTCCGCACTGTCCACAACTCCACCGACTTTAGTGTCATCTGCAAATTTACTCACCCATCCTTCTACGCCCACCTCCAGGTCATTTATAAAAATGACAAAGCAGTGGCCCCAAAACAGATCCTTGTGGTACACCACTAGTAATTGGACTCCAGTCTGAACACTTCCCATCAACCACCACCCTTTTGTCGTCTTCCAGCTAGCCAATTTCTGATCCAAACTGCTAAATCACCCTGAATCCCATGCCTCTGTATTTTCTGCAGTAGCCTACTGTGGGGAACCTTATCAAACGCTTTACTGAAATCCATATACACCACATCAACTGCTTTACCCTCATACACCTGTTTGGTCACCTTCTCAAAGAACTCAATAAGGTTTGTGAGGCACGACCTAACCTTCACAAAACCGTGTTGACTATCTCTATTCAAATGATTCCTTTCCAGATGATTATACATCCTATCTCTTGTAAACCTTTCCAAGATTTTGCCCACAATCCAATCCTCTTTCAGTAACCATTCCGTTCACTGAAAAGGACTTGGCCACCACGATGAACTAAAGTTGCACAGTTCTAGTGGTACTTGTAACGGAAATGGTTTGTGAACCTGTATTGCCTTTTTCCCCATTTAAAATGGTCCCGTATTTTAAAATCTTGACACTATGAAAGTAGCGTAACAAGACTTTTTACTCTACGCCCCCTATATTCTGCAGCTCACAAGTGCACCTGATTAGAATTTATTGATCAGGAGGAGCACAATGGGTTGTGGGCAAAGTATTCACTCCTCCCAACTGGAGTTGAGCTGTCTGTTGAAATGTTTCTTTCTGAAAACTCCGATCAGTCAACGTGATTGTTTCTGCTCTGCTTTTAAATGTTTGATGGGGAAAGCCCAAAACAGCCTATGTGTGAACACTGATGCTCTTTAATACCAAGTGTTAAATCTTGAAAGATGTGTCAAGCAATGAATCATTCACTGGGTCACTGGTGACTGAACATTGTGTGTGTGCGTTGTGCTTTTTCTTGCTCCATGGGCTTGTGCGATTCTCACCAGCGTGGGGATTCCATCCATTTTTCTGTGAAAACCACAAACTATTCATCTTGACCGTTATCTGTCTTACTTTCTTCTGTGCACCATCTCTCCTCTTGCTTTGCCCTGTCCAACCACATACGTTCTGGGTTTCTTCTTTTTGTTGAAAAAAGTCCACCTGTAAATAGATCCGCTCACTTGGATGTTTGGTTGTTTTCAGATTCAATAAATGATATTCGGAAGCCAATCTATCAGCACTTTCCAATTCCTGGCAGCAGCAACACTGGCGAGTCCTACTACGCCCTTGCACTTGAGGTGGCCTTAATAGGACTAGGGCAGCAGAGGTTAATGCCAGAAGGTCTCTATGCCCAGGACAAAGTCTGTCGGAATGAAGAACAGCTTATATCAATGCTTTCTCAAATGGAATTTGATGAACGGCTAGTTCAAGTTTTGCGTAAGCAGGCACTCTTATTACTGGAAGGTAAAAAAATATTTTTAATTTGCGAGAGAGAAATGCTTTTGTTAATCTGTCTGTGTGGTTCGCTCATTCTGTGCATGTGCCTGATGGTTTTGAATTTTTGCTAAAGATGTTTCCCAGGTGTTGCCCTTCCCTGCCTCACCACCTACAATCCCTATAGTGCAGAAGGAGACCATTTAGCCCATTGGGTCTGCACTGGCCCTCTTGAGGACTGTACCGTACCTAGACCCATGCCCTATCCCTGTAACCCCACCTATCCTTCGAGGGAATTTATCATGGCAAATCCACTTAACCTGCACATCTTGGACCCACGCAGACATTGGGAGAATGTACAAACTCCACAAGGCAGTCACCCAAGGCCGAATTGAACCTGGATGCTGTGAGGCAGCAATGCTAGCCACTCTGCCACCATGCCGCCTGTTGTGCGTGAATGCGGCCCGATAGCCTGGAGATGGAGATGGATGTGGATAGACCCCAGTCCTGCTCGAGGCGTGCATCTCCCAGTGGTGGCCCATGGAATGGCAATGAAGATTGAAAACCCTGGCCCATTTTCCCTGAACCGGAGGCAGAGACCACTGTTGCTGCAACAACTCTGGCACGGGTTGAAGGCAGAACAATAAGCTTATCATCACCTGAGACAGCCGAGCTGCAAATCTCGTGGGTTTATTTTTTTAGTTGAAATAATTGGCTTGTACGAGATGCCTGGCCTCATTTAACTCCAATTGATTTGGTTTTTATGGTTTAGAAATAATCGTGGGATGGTCTGTGGGAACTTGGAGAGAAATCTTGGTGGTCCTTTCCTCCTGAAATTGACCGTGCAATTTTATTGCTCCGCCTCTCCCAGAAGTTTACCCATTGGTCAGGGAGGGGTGGTTGTGGGGAATTGTGATGTAAAATGTACTGTCTGCATGCAAGCTCCAAGGACCGACCAAGCCCTTCCAGGACGTTTGTGGCTAAACATTCAGGATTGAGCCAGGCCCTTGGATTAAACCTGAATCCTCTGCGCTTGTCAGAGTGCTAGAGTCCATTGTTAGAGTGGACGCATATTTTCTTAACCTGGACCAGCTCTTCAACACTGAATCGGTGCACCAATTGAAGCCCAAGTCCTTGCTTCGTCGGATCACATTTTGTTGTTTGCATTTCTTCATTCCCTGCGCTGGAAACCTTTTTCGGGAAC
Organism: Scyliorhinus torazame; assembly: GCF_047496885.1. Taxonomy (NCBI): domain Eukaryota; kingdom Metazoa; phylum Chordata; class Chondrichthyes; order Carcharhiniformes; family Scyliorhinidae; genus Scyliorhinus; species Scyliorhinus torazame. Next base: position 19,111,881 of record NC_092733.1, read on the forward strand.
TGTTTCGTAGGAGGTGTTTTTGTTTTCTTCAGAAATTCACCCTTTAACTGGAGATCTAATTCATCCTTAGAAGCTCCTGTGGTTTGCACCGGTAGCTTGCTTTTTATTTGTTGCATACTGCACTATATAGTGGAGATTTTGACCGCAGGGTTATTCTGCCGTCTGCTCAGAATGGAGGATTACGTTGTTCTGTATTGTGTGGATCTGTGTTCTAGGAGAAAGAGATCGGTCTCAAAAATTTCCATTGTGCAACAAAAAACCCACTGAAGAGTTAACCTTTTGCTTATTAACCACATTGACATTAGTGCAGTGCCGGGAGCGTGGTTACTTGGCAAGATAAAGGTTAAACTACAGCTTGAAAACACAAACATACATTCTTGCTCGCTTTTGTTCGCTCTCTCTCCTTTTTCATGACTTGACCCAATTTATTTAGATTACTTGGGATTAATGCCATTTTGCTGGATGTCGCTATAATCTAGCTTTGACCGCTACGTTTTTTTAAAAAGCGTTTGTTTGTGCGCTTGCTACAGTGTGCTCTCTACATGCTGGCCTAACATTTGTAGATTCCCCCTAAGTCAAACAGAAACCCAATCACCCAGTTTCTGTGCCTCTTCACTGTAGGAGCTGTAAGGCAGGGCCGTATTGCCAAATATTGTAAAATGGCGATCCGTTCCGAACTTCTGTCAAAAGCACTCTGGCAAGATTAGGGGTAGTTAGCACAATGTTGCGTTTTCCTTATTTAAAGGCACCTGACCACAACAGTAACTGAACACTGATGCCGTTGGTAGCCAACAATGCATTATTGAGCATAGACTAGGTTATTACTCGTGAAGATGTCGACTCCCATTCAAACCTCATTTCATAGATTCAGGCAGCCCTGACACCGTGCTCTGAATGGCCAAGTCTTTGTATGTGAACCCTGATAACGGAGGCTGTTCGATGTGTGCATCCGCCCTCGTTTCTGCATCACTGTTACACTCCTTGGTCAGGAGCATTGAGGAATGGAAGCCTGGGGTTTTCTCAGTCCCTACCCCCGCCGCAGCCCAAGAACGCTGAGGCCGATTATGGCTCATTGTTGCCTCTCGGTGCAACTCGCGGGGCCCAGGGAGTGGATCTGGGCCCACGGTGACGCGCACCTCAGTTTTGTGCCACAGAGCAAATTATCAAGAAAGAGCATCGTATTTTTGTAAAAAAAAAAAGAGTACCTGCCTATTCTCAGAATCCTCCGCTTTGGAGAAAATGGGCATTTAATAGAATGGCTTTTATATTTCTTCAGGAGGTCCATTCAGCGGCCTGGGCGAGGTAGTGCACCGGGAAAGTGTCCCCATGCACACTTTTGCAAGATACCTGTTCAAAGCTCTCCTGCTCCATGACCCTGACCTGGCCTACAAAGTGTCTTTAAGAGCAATGAGGTAGGTGAAACCCTTGAGGGGAAACATTTTAAAACTCCGCGCACATGCGACAGCTGTTGCCCACTGCACGGCGAGTGTGCTGTTTTACTGCAGGCGTCGGAAAAACCAGGATTGTAAAGCTGCTCGAGGGATCTCTGGACATGGCGTTACCCTGATTCATATAACGTACGTGAGTAAGGTACCTGGTAGATGGGAAGAACATGGTCACGTTGGGTTTTGTGCATTGGAGGAGTGCAATGAATATTTCTTACAGGTGGGGAAATTTGAACCAAATTGGCAATTGCAAGCGTGTGCTGTTCTTAACGAGCAGGGAATATGCAGCATGCATATTGTTAAGTGAGTCATTTCTGAGGCTGGAGCATTACTATGTCGTTCCCCACCCCCCTCTTTCTGGGTCTTCTGATAGTTGCAGTTTTCATGTGATGTTTCGGAGACACATGAGCGGTATCTGTAAGGGAGGTTCCTGTTTTGACGCCCGCCGCAGTGAGCCTGTGCTGTCGCATGAAAAGAATGTGGGTTGGAAGTTGGTGGCAGCCGTCATGAGGAAAACTTGTCTAATGAGGCATCGCTCATCTGTTGCTTATCTCTGCGTGGGTTCCCTTCCACGGCCGCCTGAGCAGATTCAGTAATTCTGTGACTGAACGGTACTAACCACAGACCTAACTAATTAGCCGAAGAGGCTTCCCTCTCTAAACCACATTTTTCCAGAGAGCTGCCGCAAGTATGTTTTTCTTGCAGGTATCGGCCCTCTGATCTGCAATTCCCTTGTGTGAAAGCTTTCTGGGTTGCACAAAGTACAGTTGAACAGAAACTGACCATTTGGCCCGACCAGTCCATGCTCCACTCCCATCCTTCCTACACGTACAACCCTCTAATCCAGTGATGGGCATCCTGTGGCCCGGGGGCCACACCCAGGTCGCAGTCAGAGCCCAGATGGGCCACGAGCCATTTAGTTGACTGGATTGCGTGCAGGGCTGCCATGTTCCGCTGATTTCCGTCCGTATATTTTTCTCTTCTACCGGTTTGACTGAAGTGATTCGCGTACAAAGCAAGGGGCAAGCGAAGTGAGGTACACGCTGATTGCTCACATTGACTGAGGCTTGTGCTCCCTCTGTCCAAAAATTTCTTTTGCTTTTACTATTTGAGGTTATCGAAACAAACCTGTTGGACTTTAACCTGGTGTTGTAAGACTTCGTACTGTATTCGAGGTTGATGACAGTTATTTTAATATACAAACGATTAAGCATTTTCTATAACTCATTGTGAAATATTTGGCACTTAGTAAATGTATTTAATCTTTGTGGGATCATGGTTGGTGAACAAGCCCCGATTTCAAACCATGGTCTTTAAAAGTTCTTCCACAGGATGTAGGGTGTCACTAGTCAGGCCAGCACTTATTGCCCTTGAGTAGGTGGCGGTGCTCAGTGTTGTGTATTTGGGGGCAAAAGTGCTGGTAGTTGAAGAGAAGGCACTCGTTAAACTTGGTGAATTGGTATGGGAAAAGAATGCAAAATGAGAATTTGAGAAATTCCTCTGGTGTGTGCCTGCCATTGGTGGTAAAACATGTGCCTCGGAGTCTCTGCCATCTCCTGTGGGAGTCAGGTGGTCATTTGAGAGCAGTTCTTGCAGAAAGAAGACAGATTATCGCCGTTCTAGTCGGCAGGGTTGTTCGGGGGGGGGGGGGGGGGGGGAGGAGATGCGGGGCTGAAGCTGAGAAATTGCACGTGTTAAATCTGTTCTTTAACACAGCGTCACTGACTGTGCTGCATATATGTGGTGGATGGTGAAGAATTATAGAACATAGTGCAGAAGGAGGCCATTCGACCCATCGAGTCTGCACCGACCCACTTAAGCCCTCACTTCCACCCTATCCCCGTAACCCAATAACCCCTCCTAACCTTTTTGGACACTAAGTGCAATTTAGCATGGCCAATCCACCTAACCTGCATGTCTTTGGACTGTGGGAGGAAACCGGAGCTCCCGGAGGAAACCCACGCACACACGGGGGGGGGGGGGGGGGGGGGGGGGGGGGGGGGGAAGAGTTCTGAAACAGAAAGTGAGATGGGATCATAGGAACAGGGATCAAGCCCCTCGACTTGGCTTGTCCCAATGTTTATACACTTTAGCTTCTATTCATCTACCGTTGCTCTACCTCTGACCGAACACACAATCTATCAATCCTGGTTTTAAAATATTTAATTGGCCCCCATCATCCACAGTGGGGTGGAGAATTGCGTTGTACATTTTTACTCACTGTTGTGCAATGTGCTTCCAGAATTAACTTATTTTTTTCCTGCATGCCACCTGATACCATTGTTTAAACATTTTGAGTTGTGTCCAGAGTGCGACCCTTCGCTCACCTTGTTTTACAATTCTCTTCCTTCCAGGCTGCCAGTGCTGGAATCTATGGCGCCAGCAGGCGATGGCTCTCACCCGCACCTTGTAGCATTAGTGGACCCAAGCCGCTACCCACGTTGGTTCATCCTCGGGCACCTTGAAACTCAGCAGTGTGAGCTGGCGTCCACCATGTTAACTGCTGCGAAAGGTAAGACCGGGCACTGATCACCTCCAAGCACAGTTAGTTGTACATCTCGTGTTACATGTTCCCTGTCCCTGTGTGGGTTTTACATTTTGGTTTGGGTCCTATTGTTGTGAATTGCAGTTTGTGGGGAGCAGATCGCCTCCCCCCACCTCAGCAACAAATTCAACTGGCGAAATCCTTTGTTTTGCGGCATGGTTAGAGGAGGTTAAAGAAAAGATTGAAACAAACATTTGAGATGGTTGAAAATTGTGGATGCACAAGTCGATGTCCAAGTTAGCAGTGTGTCTTTTTGTCCAATGGCTTTGATGTAGATCCGGGTCAGTGGGAATGTGCAGTTGAGGCCACAATCTGATCAGCCACGATCTTGTGGAGCAGTATCGAGGGGCTGAATGGTCGTCGTCTTCTCCTGATTCGTATCTTCATACGTAGTTGTAGTATTGGCCTGCTTGGGCATGGACTGTCCTGTGCACTTCTGGCCTTTTTTGTCTCTAAGAGCAGACCCCCTTTAAAGTCCCGGTTTTAATGTCCAGTGAAGTCCCTTTGCAAAAGGTAGGCACACTCCTTCCGAGCTCAACCCTTTTCGCTCTACAAATGAACTTGCCTCAACCGAATTCCTATGGAGGGAGTCCTCACTTAAAAGTGATGATTGGATTCCTGAAAATCGACACTTTAATAAGTGAAACCCGTGAAGCATGGCTTCCCATGTGAACCGAGGTTAAAGCCAGAGTTGCATTCCTGAGGACAACCTTTGCCCACTCTCTCTCTCTCTCTCTCTCTCTCTCTCTCTCTCTCTCTCTCTCTCTCTCTCTCTCTCTCTCTCTCTCTCTCTCCCCCCCCCCCCCCCCCCCCCATTTAGCTCTTGCTGCTGCGACTGTTGGCCTCTATTTGCATCCTCTATTTGCATTGGAACCATTTTGGACCCGGAGGTTTGTGGGTGGGACCAGCTGCTCCCTCCAGTGCTTCCATTGCTTGCAAACTACTGAGAATATTCATAGTGCCATCTGCAGGCAACTGGTTGTTGTTGCGCAGAAATTAATTCGGAGTTGACGAAGACTCGGCGACATTGTTGAATAAAAGAAACCCATTTAGCACAAGTTAAATTAACATTATCACTTAGTTTATATTAATAGGGAGAGATGAAAATCTGCAGCTTTTCAGTGCATTGCTTAACGAGGTTACTAAGGGTAAGCTGGGTGGACGAAAGAGCTAATGGAGAGGTACTGAATGAGTCCAGAAGAACGAGAAAACCATTAAACAATGTCAAAAGAAGACTAATCTATTTCTTTGGAGGTGTTATCTGTGGTTATAACCTAATCCCCTTTTGGAAGGATGAATGGGAGGAGAACAAGAGGCCAACCACTAAGGAAGCAGCCAGACCGCATTAAAGATCGGACGAAGCAGAGTTCCCAACAACCAAGTCACCCACGGTTGCCATGATGGGGAAGTTTGAAAGACCCATGGTCACCACTTGGCGTGCTGACGAATAGCAAGAGCTAAACTAGATTGCGCAATGATACAGTGAGGTAACCCTGGTAGCTATGCAACGGTTTGTAGAAATTCATTTCAGACTCTGGAGGTTCTGCAATTCCCTTGCTCGTGTATCAATTCCTCTTCCCAACGTTTCTCAACCAAGTGTTCTACCAGAAGACTCCTGCTTTTACTGGACCTGCTTTCAAAACAGTTTCTGAACACGGTTTCCTGCAAAGTGAGCTTGTCAAAACATCCGTGGTGATGTGTTCTGCTTCCACTTCAGCTTCTGCCCCCTCCCCCAATAATCACTCTTTAGAAGTCTAAATATAACACTGGAAATTTTTGGGGTTTTTTGTATTGATTTTATTTCTTAACAGTAATTTTCACGTCCCTGTTATGGAGTTCATAGAATTTACAGTGCAGCAGGAGGCTATTCGGCCCATCGGGTCTGCACCGGCCCTTGGAAAGAGCACCCCACTTAAGCCCACAATTCCAACCTATCCCAGTAACCCCTCCCAACCTTTCTTGGACACTCAGGGCAATTTATCATGGCCAATTCACCTAACCTGCACATCTTTGGACTGGGAGGAAACTGGAGCACCCTGAGGAATCCCACGCAGACACGGGGAGAACGTGCAGACTCCACACAGACAGTGACCCAGCCGGGGAATCGAACCTGGGACCCTGGAACTTTGAAGCAACTGTACAAACCACTATGCTGCCATGCTGCCCCTTTGTGTTTGGTTTCTGCATTGTCTTTAATGACCTCCGGAATAGTTTTTTAATATAAATTTAAAGTACCCAATTATCCATTTTTCCAATTAAGAGGCAATTTAGCATTGCCAATCCACCTAACCTGCACATCTTTGGGTTGTGGGGGCGAAACCCACGCAAACACGGGGAGAATGTGCAAACTCCACATGGACAGTGATCCAGGGCTGGGATTCGAACCAGGTCTTCGGCGCCATAGACAGTAGTGCTAACCACTGTGCCATGTGCCGCCCTCTGACCTCCAAGAAAGTTCATCTGGTTCATTAAGGTCCTTTAAAGAAGGAAATCTGCCTTCCTTGTCTGGTCTGGCCTACATGTGATTCTAGATCCACTGCAATGTGGTTGACTCTGAAATTAGGTTGGCAACTGGCCTTGCAAACATGCACAGATGGAAGAAAAAATGCATGTGTGTAACTGCAGGTCAGGTGACCTGAAGAGCGCCATTCAAGAGGACATGTTGTAGGGAAATGGGAGAAGATCCTAAACTGGGCAGTGGGGCAAGGTTTGGGACAAGGGTAGAGATCAGAAATCTCCTGCTAAGCAAAGGCAAGAGAAATGTGCAGAGCAATAGGCTCTGAATTAAAGGGTGCAGACCTGAAGCAAAGTGGGCTCAAGAGAAGCCCTGGAGATCCAAGGCTGCCTAAGTAGGGTGACTCCATGCAATGTTGTCGGGTTTTTTGGAGCCACGGTGTTTAGTTGGCACAGTTGAAGTTCTCAAAGCATGCTGGAAGGTGAAGCTCAAGTGTACATGGAGATCCAGAGGATAGGAACCTTGGAAGGTGAGACTGAAACTCTGGAGATGGATCCTGGTTGAAGTCAGCCGAGTGGGAGCGCCGTTTGAAGTTAATTCTAAGGAATGTTCTTCTACGTGGAAATTGGAAACCCTCGTGAGCGAGACCAGAGTCTGGGTTGATTGTTGGGAAATCCATAGAATCTGCTTTGGTTGCATCTGTCAGTTACTTTGGAGATTCACTGGATAGCATCTTGCAAACACACGGCCGCTACCACTTCAGAGGACAAGGGTAGCGGATACATGGGAGCACCGCTACCTTGAGGCTCCCCACTAACCACTTGCCATTCTGACTTGTAACTATAGTGCTGCTCCTTCACTGTCACTGGGTCAAAATCCTGGGGCTCTCCCTACACCACATTGACTACCCCAGTTCAAGAAGGCAGCTCAGCGCCACCTTCGAGGGCAATTAAGGGTGGACCATAAATGCTGGCCTAGCCAGCGATACCCATATCTGTAAATGAATAAGAAAGAGATGGGGTGAATTTACCTTCCTGAATTTTTTTTTTGTGTCTGCAAAGATATAGCCAGGGTGAAAGAATAGTGATATTGAATTGTTTTCTTGTGTGTTTGTTTTGAGATCTTTCCAACCTTGTTTGGTGTAATATAGTTCATTTTTCTTAGTTTATTCTTCGTTAAAGGTTCATAGACTCCTGCAAATTTGTTCAGTAACCTACCTCACTTTAAAAAAAATAAAATAGAAGTTAGGACCAATCAAACCAGGTTTTATTCTGGGATCTAACTTGTCCAGTAGTAACATCAGCTGGGATCGTAACAATATATAGCACAGTGGTTAGCACTTTTGCTTCACAGCACCAAGGTCCCAGGTTCGATTCCTGGCTTGGATCACTGTCTGTGCGGAGTCTGCGCGTTCTCCCCGTGTCTGCGTGGGTTTCCTCCGGTTTCCTCCCACAAATTCCGAAAGACGTGCTTGTTAGGTGAATTGGGCATTCTGAATTCTCCCTCCGTGTACCCAGGTCCTGGGCTGCTGTTCAGACTTGCCCCTGTATTTTAAGTATTACTTCTGTCGCCTGCTTCAGCGATCGTTTAATGCTCATTCCCTCTTGTTGCAGGAGACCCAAAGTGGCTGCGAGTGGTCTTGGAGTCCATTCAACAGAACATTCATTCCCCTTCGCTCATATACAAACTAGCACAGGATGCTTGCAAAACCGCTACACCACCAAGCTGTGCACCCGACATTACACTCCTCAATGTGTCCCTGGAACTAGGACTACAGGTTGGCCTGTTTTCAATCATGATATTGCAGTCAATTTGTCTTTTTCATGTTCTCTTTATTTTTTTGTCACAATGACGTGCAGAATTTAGGATACTGGTTGATATTTTCTAAACAACAACTTGCATTATTGCAATAAAATGTCTTGACATGCTTCACAGAAGCATACTTGACACTAAGCTGCATGATGTAGCAGAACAAGTGGCCAAAAGTTTGATGCAAAAAAAGCTAGATTTTAAGGAGCATCTTGGTATATGTGCTGCCGAAACGAGCACTTAAAAGGAGTCTAGGTTTCGGGAGTGAATGCCACAGGTTTGTGTCCGGGGCACTGTTGCCAGTGGCGGAGCGATTAACATCGGGGATATTCAAGAGGCCGGAGTTAGAAAAGACCGGTGTCTGAGTTGTGGGACTGCAGGAGATTAGAGAGAGGTCATGGTGAGGCCAAGTGTGCGGCCATGGAAGGATTTGGGAAATAAGGCTGAGAATTTTAAAATTGTGTTGCCAGATTGGGAGTGCATGTAGGTCAGCGAGCATGGGTGTGATGGGTCAATGGGTCTTGGGCTATGGGTAACAAAGCCTTGGATGAACCCAAGTTGGGAAGTCATAGTGAAATCTGGAGATAATGGGAAGGTATTTAGAATGTTGTTTATCTCGTGGCATTGTGCCATATTTTTCAACATGTGGAAAGGATTTTGCACCATGTATTAAGCTACAAAAGGCTTCATTTAATTTGAAAGGATGGAGAGAAGCCGACTTCTGCCTAGTCAGGTCAATCTCCTGTAGCTACCGGTGATCGATGACCGACTGCAATTGCCCACGGTTACTGTCCCAGTTACTAACCCTGTCGTGTCTCGATGTGAGAGAGAGTGTTTGAAACTGTTTGCAGCACTAGCTTGGAACGTGCACCAACAGAGTTGTTTCACGTATGGTTGATGAGAGGGGCAGCACGGCGGTGCACTGGTTAGCACTGCTGCCTCATGGCGCTGAGGACCCGGGTTCGATCCCGGCCCCATGTCACTGTCCGTGTGGAGTTTGCACATTCTCTCCGTGTCTGTGTGGGTCTCACCCCCACAACACACAAAGATGTGCAGGGTAGGTGGATTGGCCACCCTAAATTGCCCCTTAATTGGAAAAAAAATAATTGGCTCCTCTTAAGTTTGTTCCAAACTTCAACTCGCACCCTCGTGTGCTAATTTGAGAATCTTCCAAACATTGTGTCGAGCAGCACTGAGGGCAAAATTAGTTGGGAGTGAACTTGAAGACTATCAAGAAATAATGGTTTTTGTGCGTTTCAAACCTGTAGATTTTGATGGGGGTCGGCCAAGGATGGTAGGGGTTCTGTAGTCTCTTGCTGTGTTTCAGCGGTGTGACTTCTATTAAAACCTGACCACCTCTCCTTGCACATGGCAAGGTATCGTGAGCATTTACTGGGATTCATCCATGCCGCACGCCTTTTCCCAAGTGAACAGAAGTGACTTGTGTAGCAGTTTGCTTGGGGAATTGCATGAGCCACATGTGTCGACTGCTTCATTGTGCAGTTTGTATGCCATGGTCCCTCATCCCTGGATCTTCATTGTGGTGCAGTGGTTGGGGTACAGTTTATAGAGTATTGCCCCCTTTTTTGTTTTTGCTTGTACTGTTGAAAGTAGGATCTCTGGAGCTGGCGAGTGTGTGTGTGTGTGTGTGTGTGTGTACACCATCCTGTGCTCTGCAACACCATCCTGTGCTCTGCAACACCATCCTGTGCTCTGCAACACCATCCTGTGCTCTGCAACACCATCCTGTGCTCTGCAACACCATCCTGTGCTCTGCAACACCATCCTGTGCTCTGCAACACCATCCTGTGCTCTGCAACACCATCCTGTGCTCTGCAACACCATCCTGTGCTCTGCAACACCATCCTGTGCTCTGCAACACCATCCTGTGCTCTGCAACACCATCCTGTGCTCTGCAACACCATCCTGTGCTCTGCAACACCATCCTGTGCTCTGCAACACCATCCTGTGCTCTGCAACACCATCCTGTGCTCTGCAACACCATCCTGTGCTCTGCAACACCATCCTGTGCTCTGCAACACCATCCTGTGCTCTGCAACACCATCCTGTGCTCTGCAACACCATCCTGTGCTCTGCAACACCATCCTGTGCTCTGCAACACCATCCTGTGCTCTGCAACACCATCCTGTGCTCTGCAACACCATCCTGTGCTCTGCAACACCATCCTGTGCTCTGCAACACCATCCTGTGCTCTGCAACACCATCCTGTGCTCTGCAACACCATCCTGTGCTCTGCAACACCATCCTGTGCTCTGCAACACCATCCTGTGCTCTGCAACACCATCCTGTGCTCTGCAACACCATCCTGTGCTCTGCAACACCATCCTGTGCTCTGCAACACCATCCTGTGCTCTGCAACACCATCCTGTGCTCTGCAACAAGGCTTTCCTGGCCATGGCCCTCGATGCGTCCTGTGAAATTGTGATTTTAAAGGGGTCTGGGTTTTTTTCTTTTATATCATTAATGCCTCTTTTTTTTACTTTTTTTATTGGAGCTTGACTAAATGTACTTCCTACCTGCAGGTAATGAGAATGACGCTGTCGACAATGAACTGGCGTCGTCGCGAGATGGTCCGCTGGCTGGTCAGCTGTGCTACAGAAGTTGGTAAGTAATAATGAAGTCTGTATTTTTATTCTTGCATGGGCTTGTGGGTTTGGTGGCAAGGCCAGCATTTGTTACCCATCTCTAATTGCCCTTCAACTGCGTGGCTTGCTTTTAGATGACAATTCAGAGTAAACCACAGGGTGAAACGCATAATGTGCTATCTACCCTAGACTGGTTCGTTCTTGCCCCACATTCAGCACCAAGGGGTGTTGTAATTAATTGTGACACTGGCACAACAGTTGAGGTCAGCCAGATCTCACTCTCTGACCTTCTTGTCCTTCCTTGGTGACGGATGTTACCTTTTTGAGCCTAGCCACGGCACTCTGGTCTCTGAGCGAGTGTGCACATGGTTCAAGCGACACTCCCAGAAATTAGGGTGCAAAACCCAGTTTGATACCCGGATTGTTGAGCGCAATTTTGGTCTCCTTGCCATAGAAGAAAGTAAATTAAAGTTTCATTAAATTGTTTCATTAAATTAATTTCTGGGATGGGTAGATTGTCCCATGAGGAAACATTAAATAGACTTGGACTTTTATTGTCGAGGTGATCATCTTCAAACATACAAATTCTTGCAGGGCTTGACCAGGTAGATACAGGGAGAGGGACTGGGGGGGTTTCTGGGCAGTGCCTGGGAATAAGGGGCAGGCCATTTCAGACCGAGATGAGGCGAAATGTCGTCTCGGTGGTGGGTAAATCTTTGGAATTCACCTCCAGAGGCCCGGTCGTTGAGTATGTTCAAGATGGAGATCGATAGATTTCTACATTTTAAAAACATATATTACTAAATGATGGAGCGCCTCGAAGGGCTGAATGGCCCACTCTTGCTCCAGTGCAGTACTTGAGACAACCTGTTACCTTGGTCTTTCAGATGGGGATTTTAAACCACTCCGGACCTCTGGGATGATGTAAAATTTGTGGCGATCGCCTTTTTTCTATTCATTCACGGCGGGCCAGCATTTATTGTCCATCCCTAATTGCCCTTCAAATGAGTGGCATTTCAGAGCACATTTTCAGAGTCTTGAGTACCCAATTAATTATTTTCCCAATTAAGGAGCAATTAGGCGTGGCCAATCCACCTACCCTGCACATCTTTTAGGTTGTGGGGGTGAGACCCACACAGACATGGGGAGAATGTGCAAACTCCACACGGCAATGACCCGGGGCTGGGACCTCAGTGCCATGAGGCAGCAGTGCTAGCCACTGTGCCGCCCCTGCACATTTTCAGACTCAACCACATTGCTGGGAGTCTGGAGTCACATGTAGGCCAGACCCAGTAAGGATGGCTGATTTCCTTCCCTGAAAGAGACATTAGTGAACCAGATGGGTTTTTAACGACAAATCGACAATGGTTTCATGGTCATCATTGGAGTTACAATTCCCGTTTTTTTTGTTGTTTTTTAAAAATTGTCGAATTAAAATGTCAACATCCGGTGGGATGGGTGGCACGGTAGCACAGTGGTTAGCACGGTCACTTCACATCTCCAGGTTCGATTCCCGGCTTGGGTGGAGTCTGCGCGTTCTCCCTGTGTCTGCGTGGGTTTCCTCCGGGTGCTCCGGTTTCCTCCCACAGTCCAAAGACGTGCAGGTTAGGTGGATTGGCCATGATAAATTGCCCTTAGTGTCCAGAAAAAGGGTTAATGGGGTTACTGGGTTTTGGGGAAAGGGTAGGGGTGTGGGCTTAAGTAGGGTGGTCTTTCAAGGGCCAGTGCAGACTCGATGGGCCGAATGGCCTCCTCCTACATTTCCTATCATATTTGAAACCAAGTCCCCAGAATGTTACCCTGGGTCTCTGGATTAAGAGTCCAGCAGCAGGACCATTAGACCACCACCTGTGCCTGGCCTTTTGTTTCAAAGCTGACTTTGTGACCAGAGTGCAAACTTGACTGGCTTTTGTACCAACGTCACCAACAGTGACTCCGCTTCAGAAGTACTTCATTGGCTGTATGGAGCATCAGGATGTTCAGAGGCCTTGAATGGCAAATTTTTATTTGTAGAGCTTGCATATATTTTAGCAGATATCCCAAACCGTACTCAACAGCAGTGCTTAAGGAATCTATCTCTTGTATCTTTCCAGGGGTCTGTGCCTTGATGAATATAATGCAGAATTGGTATTCTCTATTCACACCAACTGAAGCGACTACGATTGTAGCTGCCACGGTAACATCTCATGCCACTGTTTTGCGCTTGAATCTGGACTATACCCAGCGCGAGGAGCTGGATAGTTGTGCCCGGACACTTGCACTCCAGTGTACAATGAAGGACCCCCAGAACTGCGCACTGTCGGCCCTGACGCTGTGCGAAAAGAACCACGTAGCCTTTGAAACAGCGTACCAGATCGTCCTGGACTCTGCTTCCACGGGGATGAGCTACTCGCACTTGTTCACCATCGCTCGATACATGGAACACAGGGGCTTCCCGATCAGGGCCTACAAAATGGCGAGCCTTGCCCTCTCCCACCTCAATGTCGCCTACAACCAGGACACTCACACAGCCATCAATGACGTCCTGTGGGCCTGCTCCCTCAGCCACTCGCTGGGCAAGAACGAGTTGGCTGCCATTGTGCCGCTGGTCATCAAGAGCGTGCAGTGCGCCCCTGTGCTGTCGGACATTCTGAGGAGGTGGACCATGTCTGCTCCAGGCCTGGCTGGCGTTCCCGGCCGGAGGAATTCCGGGAAGCTCATGTCGACGGAGAAGGCCCCGCTCTGCCAGCTGCTCAACGCGACGATCGACGCGTACATCAGCACCACGCACTCGCGCCTGACGCACATCAGCCCCCGCCATTATGGCGAGTTCATAGAATTCCTCAGCAAAGCTCGGGAGACCTTCCTGATGGCTCAGGATGGGCACATTCAGTTTACACAGTTTATAGACAACCTCAAACAGACCTACAAGGGCAAGAAAAAGCTCATGATGCTGGTTCGAGAACGCTTTGGTTGAAATTCGGGATTCTGCCTGTCTCCAGTCTTCCTATGTTGCAGTGAAGTCCTTTTTTCCTTTTGTGTGTAGAAGCGACAGGTACAAACTTAACCAAGTCATTCCACGTGCGCAGTATTGTCACGGCAGCTGCTCCAGGAGCTTGCCCCACGTTTTGTCTGCTGAGGGTGGAGTTTAAAATGCCCCTCCAGCTTCCGAATCCTGTCTGAGGTGGGGAAGTGTTTCCATTGCGCTGGAACCGCCACTGTTTGGGGGTGGGGAGGGTGTCAGACTGGCACGCAACTGCTAAGCTGGCAATGAGTGGGTTGATCTGCCCGAGGGCCGCCAGCCATTTGACGGAGCCGAGTGTTAGTTGTCAGCTTCGTTGCAGTTACCTGCAAAGTGATTGTACGGCGATGGAAGGTGTTCTTCTTTTGCAGTATCTGTTTGGAGGAGGCATGATTATTAGGAGGGAAGGTGGAGCGGTGTGGTTTAATCCCATCAATTCCGAGTGTATTCTCCACTTTGTTGCCTAATGGTCAAAGAATAATGGGTCAAAGAATTTATAATCAACCTACTGTTAGCCAGAAGGTCTGGACTGGGAGAGTCCTGGGTAAATCTCTGCTGTGGTGGGCTGTTTACAGAGAGGGTTCTACTTGAAATTAACTTTCAGTGTCCTGTCACCATGACCCTCGCTTGCAGCAGGAACCCACTCCTGGGCTTGTGTTACAGTGGCCAGGGCGAGGAAAGGGACAGTTTCACTCTGACTGTGACTCACGTGCTCTCTCGCTCTTTTCTTTCTCTCCTATTTTCTTTCCCTTCTCTCTCTCTCTCTCTTTTCTCTCTCTCTCACTCTCTTCTCCTTTTCTCTCTCTCTCTCTCCTTTTCTCTCTCTCTACCTCTTCTTTTCTCTCTCTCTCTCTCTCTCTCCTCTCCACTCTTCTCTCTTTCTTTTCTCAATCTCTTCTCACCTCTCTCTCTCTCTCTTGTTTTCTCTCTCCCCCTCTTCTCTCTCTCTCTTTGCTCTCTCTGCTCTCTCGCTCTCTTTGCTCTCTCTCTCGCTCTCTGCTCTCTCACTCTCTTTGCTCTCTCTCTCGCTCTCTTTTGCTCTCTCTCTCGCTCTCTTTGCTCTCTCGCTCGCTCTCTTTGCTCTCTCGCTCGCTCTCTTTGCTCTCTCTCTCGCTCTCTTTGCTCTCTCTCTCGCTCTCTCTTTTTGCTCTCTCGTATCCTTGGCCATCTGACTGGAGAATGTGATGCTGACACAGTGCCAAAAATGGCAGTGTTCCATTCCCAGCACAGCTCTGATTTCACTCACTCAATTAAGCAGTATTTCTCCAATTCAGTGTTCTTACAATTCAACTCATTTAGGATTTCTGGCTGAAGTCGTTGGTTTTTCTGCAGAGCTTTTAACATTTGCACATGACCCGCACTAAGCCCTCCTCAGCCTTGTACGGTTACATTACGATTGTATACAGGTTCTCTGAATTGGGTCCTCACTGAGCAAGCCGTGCCCCTCCCCGATGGCCTCGTCCTTCTCACTGCCATTTCCCCAAAACAGGAGCCATTAAAAAAAAAAAAGGGTTGATTGCGCAACTTGAGTCCCTAAAGCGGGGTTGAAATGCGGCGGTGGTCCTAGCAAAATGCTGTTCAGTGTGCAGGGCTGTGAGGAGCGGAACCATTATTTTGGCGTTTCTCCCGATCCCATTGAAGGATTCTGTTTGTATTGTTTTTTCAGTAGCGTTTCCCTGTAACTCTATTCGGAAAATGTGCGGAGCATGTCTTAAATGATGCGGTGGAATCTAGATTCTCACAAAGAATACCGCCTCTGTCTGTCAAGATTTTTTTTTTTAAAATGTGTGATGGTTAGAATGCATTTGGAAGGTTTCTTGATATCCTGTTATCCGGGGTCTGAGGCAACGTGTATAGGGAATCAAATTCCCTCCTTCGTCTGGTATCCTTGAAATCCCACTTACCCTACCTTCAAGCCACCTCTGAACACACTGGCACCAACCAAAAAAAAGTCACCCCGGAGATCCTGGCGAAGTTGCCTGCTGTACCAAAATCTCTCCTCTTGCCGTTATACCTCTTTCCACCGCTGTGCGTGCGCTTCTCTCTGCATTTCTCTCTCTCGCCAACAAACTCCTGCCAAACTTGAATCTTAAAAAAAACAAAAGGAAGACAAACAATAAGCCATCCTGATCAGGCGTCTGTGTTTTTTTTTAAAAAAGAAAAAAAAATGTAAACCTGTGTGTGCTGTGACTGAGCCCAATCTCAGGGAAAGAAGGGGGAAACATTTTGTAAATAGTATTTTATTTGTCAAATTAATATGAAAGAAAGTTTAAAAGAACCTTTAATTTATGGAGTATGTGTAATACAGTACTTGAATTTCTTTGTGGGCAAAGCAGTGTCATCCTTAAAACTTTTTGATGTATTGCACAGCTGTCGGGACAAACTTAAAACAGCTGCTGGTCAGTTTAATTGCTCTTGATTTTTTTGTACAGTGTATCCAAAATTTTTTTGTTAAATATTTATTGAAGTTTGTAAATGGTTTCACTGTTGAGAAATAGACCTATTAAGACGATGAATTGTTGAGTTTGTAGTTTTTCTTTTCCTGTCCTCCTGCAGCGTGGCGTTGCTACATTTCCACTTGCACGTCGCTGCGGCAACTTCACGCGCATGCTTCTTCCATCTGGAGCCACGTAGAGCGATGGCCGAGTGCCCCCCAAACGTTCTTTCCAGGATGCTACCCCGCCGAGCCACGAGACCTCCTCCATTCTCCTGTCCTGCTCTGAAATAGCAGTCCAATTCCTAACGTTTATTATTCTGCAGTGGCTAGGGCAGCACGGTGGCACTGTTTGTCCATCTCCATATTCCTAGCCCCCACCCCTCAAACTCATGGCATCCAACTGTTCAGATCGTAAAAATTCCTAAGTCAACTGTTGGTTTTCACATGTGATGAAGGACATTTTTTAAACAAAAAAACTAATGTCCCAAGCTTCCCCACATCAACTGATCCTCGGGATTAACCTCGCTGCCTTTGAACCATTTTCCGGGCGTCTCTTGAGCCGGAAACTCCGGATTTGAGTCCCACCCCAGGACTTGATGGCCGAGGAAGTTGTGTTCATAATGTGGCCACAACCCGTAAAATCCTTCCAGCACACAATCAGTGACGGCCTGTGAAAGTGGGAGAGATTTCTACTGTTACACACTTGCATACATATGAAATAGGGGCAGAAGTAGGCCATTCGGCCCCTCGAGCCTGCTCCGCCATTTGATAAGATCATGGCTGATCTGTTTTGTTTGAGTTCAGCATTTCCATCTACCCCCTCCCTCCCCGATACCCTTTGATTCCCTGGCCTAACAAGAATTCATCTACCTCCACCTTGTAACACTCGGCAAAAAATATGGGAGAGGATTCAAAATATAATGCGGGTGTACATCGGCTGGTGAAACAGCAGCAAGAGGAATCGAACCGGAGTCGTGACAGTGGCGCGAGCAATGCTGATTGGATTTTTGGATGCCCGCCGTGAGGGAGGCCAGGTTTGCTCGCTGGCGTTTGACCCATTTAGACTGAGGCTTGCCGCGAGCAAGGTTTTAAACTGTAGGCAGAAGGCAAACATGAAGTGGATTCCCTGTTTAGGGCACCAATCCTGATTGGCAGTATTGCAGGCAGCGCGGAGAGCTCAATGATCCCAGTGAATGTAGCAAAGGGGACATTCCTGGCTTTAAACTCTTGACCACTTGAGCTTTTGGCTGTACTCCCTCTTCTCTCCTATTGTTTGCAATCGCACGTGAGCACCCAAAATCCGGGTTGGCACTACCACAGTATGGAGGGAGTGCTCCCACAAGTGCCACTTCTAATGTTGAGGTGTTGCATTTCTTGGAATGCGCCAGGTCCAATGGCATTGTTTCATAGATTATGGGGAGTTCACCCTTTTTAGCCTTGGCCAATATTTATAATAAATGGCAGTCTCTCTTGGGTTGCCGTGTGATGGGGACGTGGTGCTGCCAGTGCCGAATCCTTTAGAAAGCCTGCCAAGCTCTCCTCGTAGTGGAATAGAAGGTCGCCATAGTCCCAGGCGACTGTAGCCTGCTCTCCATCCTTCATCTTACTGCTGTATCTATTTCCTGGCGCTACTCCACGTACAAAATAGATGGGGCAAACCGCGCTACATCCTGACGACTTGTTGTGAATCAGGCCAAGTTGCTAAGAACAGGGAGGGGGTTGCTAGCTACACCATCTGTGTCGAAGATCTGAATTCACTGAATCTCCTGCCACTCAAAGCATAGGGCTGCACTCTTCTGGATTATATATTAGGTGTGTTCTCTGCTGCCACCCTGTGGAAATAAATACATTTTCAGTCTCTTGCAATATGTGTCTTTTAAAAAATAAATTTGAGTATCCAATTATTTTTTCCAATCAAGGGGCAATTTAGTGTGGCCAATCCACCTACCCTTCACATCTTTGGGTTGTGGGGGTGAAACCCACGCAAACATGGGGCGAATGTGCAAACTCCACACAGACAGTGATCCAGAGCCGGGAGCGAACCCGGGTCTTCAGCGCTGTGAGGCAGCAGTGCTAACCACTGTGCCACCGTGCTGCCCTAGCCCAGGTAAAGTTGAGTAATTTTCTTCCCTACAGGATATTTATGAACTAGTAGCTTGACAACGATTACTTTCACTGATGACCTGAACTGGCCTAAAATTTGGTTCAATTCCGACCTCGGGTGATTGTGCGGAGTTTGTCTGTTCTCCCAGTGCCTGCATAGGTTTCCTCCCACCATCCAAAGATGTGCAGGTTAGGTGGATTGCCCCCTAAGTGTCCCCCCAAAAATGTGTAGGTGAGGTCGGGGTTACTGGGATAGGGCGGGGGGCTAAGCTGAGGAGGTCTTTTTCAGAGAGTCGGTGCACACTTGATTGGCTGAACGGCCTCCCATACCGTAGGGCTATATCTAATTCCTTTCTGAAATTGCACAATGTTTTGGCCTCGACTACTTTCTGCGGTAGTAAATTCCACAGATTCACCGCTCTCTCTGGGTGAAGAAATTTCTCCTCCCCTCATTCCTAAAAGTTTTACCCCTTATCCTCAAACTATGAACCCTAGTTCTGGACTCCCCCCACCATCGGGGACATTCTTTGTTCGAATTTTATAAGTTTCAAGAGATCCCGTCTCACTCTTCTAAACTCCAATGAATATAATTCCAACCGACCTGATCTCTCCTCATATGACAGTCCCGCCATCCCAGGAATCAGTCTGGTAAACCTTCGCTGCCCTCCCTCAATAGCAAGAACATCCTCCTTCAGACAAGGACACCAAAACTGCGCACAATACTCCAGGTGTGGCCTCACTACTGCACTATACAATTGCAGTGAAGCATCCCTGTTCCCCTCGCTATGAGAGACCAACATACCATTTGCCTTCTTTACTGCCTGCTGTGTCTGCGTGTGTACTTTCAGTGACTGATGCACAAGGACACCAAGGTCTCGCTGAGCATCCACCTCTTCCTTTGTGAAGACAGAAGCAAAGTACGGATTTAGTTCCTCAGCCATTTTTATGCACCGTTATGAATTCCCCCGTTTCTGACAGTAAGGGGCCTACACTAGTTTTTTATCAATCTTTCTCATTACATACCTATAGATTGTCGTTACAGATTAGAACCCATGAGGTGTTTTTAGAATAAGAGGGTGGCGAGTGTGCATGTTGCTAGTTGTTAGGCTTGGTGACCCTCTGCGCTTTTCGAAAGCGTTTTGCTAAGTAAAGTGGTGAGGAGGAAACAATGTCTTGCCCTTGAAGAGAAGGTGTCCAATCCTGTATGAGCTGAAATCAAAAACTGAATGCTTGAGGGTTTTAAAAAAAAAAAAACCAAAACAACCAGTAGTTTAGGCGCTGCCGCTGTGCACCGAGAGAAACGGGGAATATTTCGGACTGATCACCTTTCATCAGAACGAGGCACAGTTAGAGATGGAATGGGTTTTGAGCATAGAATCAGCGAATTTACAGTGCAGAAGAAAGAAGGCCATTTGGCCCATCGAGTCTGCACTGGCCCTTGGAAAGAGCACCCTACTAAACCGAGTAACACCACACAACCTTTTTGGACACTAGGGGGCAATTTAGAATGGCCAATCCACCCAACCTGCACATCTTTGGACTGTGGGAGGAAACCCACGCAGGCACTGGGGGAAAAGTGCAGACTCCACACAGACCTGTCATCGGAGACCGGAATTGAACCTGGGGCTGTGAGGCAGCAGTGCTAACCCACTGCCGCAAGGGCTGGGCGGGGTATCTATGGACGGCCTGAGAAGGTGGGAGATGGGAGAGATTGATTGAGTGGCAGAAGGTAGTCCCCCAGGGCCAGAGTGTCTGTGAGCTGAATTTGATTTGCCCAACCGACGCCTGCAACATTGCTGCTAATCCACCTCCCAAATACTTTTGGAGGGCTTTGGCTTGGCAAAGTGCTGCAGTAGTCTGTCATTACCTTCTGCAGTGTGCTTGACCAGGAAACGCTCCCACCCTTACCGCCTGCCCGTGTGCGCATTGGAAGGATTGGCAGGCTGGCAATCAACCTGTTGGGTGTTTGAGCACTCCTCCTATGACCACCCAAATCTTGAAGTTGGGACTTGACTCTAGACCTTCTAGCCCAGAGATAGGGACGATGCCCGTTGTACCACAAAGACTCTGCTGTCCTATTACCCCAGGTTAAAGATTCACGGCAACTTGTATTCAAGATCTGACGAAGGGCTGATACAATCTTTTGCATTGGCTTAATGGGAGTACTCATGACTCTTCCTGAGCGAGGTGCACTTGAGTACCATGGTGTCAATGCTCATCAGAATGTTCTATCTGCTTAGCATCATGTGGACGGCAGAACCACAACAGATTTGTGTAGATAAGTAACTGCTCCAGCCAGCATTTCTTCCTCGACTATTCACAGCTTTGCTCTCTGGAATCTTGCTTAGGGGAACATGGTAGCATAGTGGTTAGCACAATTGCTTCACAGCTCCAGGTTCGATTCCCTGCTGGGTCACTGTCTCTGCGGAGTTTGCACGTTCTCCCCGTGTCTGCGTGGGTTTCCTCCGGGTGCTCTGGTTTCCTCCATCAGTCCAAAGATGTGCAGGTTAGGTGGATTGGCCATGATAAATTGCCCTTCGTGTCCCAAATTGCCCTTAGTGTTGGATGGGCTTATTGGGTTATGGGGATGGGGTGGAGATGTGGGCCTGGGTAGGGTGCACTTTCCAAGAGCCGGTGCAGACTCAATGGGCCGAATGGCCTCCTTCTGCACTATGAAGTCTATAAATGATTGAATTTTTAAAATATACTGCACAATTGTACAGGGATTTTGTTAGGGGTGACATTACAACTTTTGCGCTATGCCAAGAAATGGATGTCCAAGTCCTTCATGGAAGTGGCATGGATTTCAGGACCAGGGAAGAGTGACTGAAAGCTTGGTCAACCAGCTGCATGCGATTAAGGAGCAGGAGTAGGCAATTCAGCCCCTTGAGCTTGCTCTGCTGTTTACTATCAGGTCAGCCACCACCTTATTAATCTCATCTGCATCCCACCAACCAACCCCCACCCCTCCCTCATAAACGTTAACGCTATTGCTTACCAAGAATCGATCCACCTCTGCCTTAAAAATATTCAGAGCCTCTGCTTTTGAGGAAGAGTTGCAAAGACGCGCGACCCTCTGCGCGTGCAATATTTGCCTCATCCATTTTAAATGGGGACCCCCTAATTTTAATCTTGATTAGTGTCACAAATAGGCTTACATTAACACTAGTGAAGTTACCGTGAAAAGCCCCGAGCTGCCACACTTCGGCCTGTTCAGGTACACTGAGGGAGAATTACATAACAGCACAGTCTTTTGGGAGGAAACCGGAGCTCCTGGAGGAAACCCACGCAGACACAGGAAGAACGTGCAGGTTCTGCACAGACATCGACCCAAGCCAGGAATCGAACCTGGGACCCTGGTGCTGTGAAGCACTAATGCTAACCACTGCGCTACCGTGCCGACTTTGTCGACCCCCTAGTTCTATATTCTCCCACAAGAGGGAACATCTCCACAGACACCCTGTCAATACCTCTCAGGATCTTTGTTTCAATCAAGTCGCCTCTTTAAGCTCCAGTTGATACAAGCCTAACCTCTCCAACCTTTCCTCATAAGACAAACTATTCCAAGTATTAGTCTGGCAAACCTCTGAACTGTTTCCAATGGTGACCAATACTGTAACACCACCCCCCCCCCCCCCCCAATTGTGGCCTCAGCAATGCCCTGTACGGGGCCGCACGGTGGCACAGTGGGTGAGCCCTGCTGCCTCATGGCGCCGAGGTCCCAGGTTCGATCCCGGCTCTGGGTCACTGTCCGTGTGGAGTTTGCACATTCTCCCTGTGTTTGCGTGGGTTTCGCCCCCACAACCCAAAGATGTGCTGGGTAGGTGGATTGGCCACGCTAAATTGCCCCTCCATTGGAAAAAATGAATTGGGTACTCTAAATTTATAATAAAAAATAAAGCAATGCCCTGTACAACTGAAGCATAGCCTCCCTACTTTTGTATTCCATTCCCCTCCCAATAAATGGTAACATTCTATTAGCTTTCCTAATTACTTAGATCCATAGAATCCCTACAGCGCAGAAGGAGGCCATTCTGCCCATCGAGTCTGCACCGATCCTCTGAAAGAGTGGCCCACTCCCCCACCCTATTCCTGTAACCCCACCTAAGCGTGAGACACTAAGGGGCAATTTATAATGGTCAATCCATCTAATCTTCAGACTGAGAGGAAACCCACGCAGACACGCGGAGATCGTGCAAACTCCTCACAGTCACCCAAGGCTGTACTTGAACTCTTGACGGTGTGAGGCAGCAGTGCTAACCGCTGTGCTGCCCGAAGGTACTTGCTGTACCTGCAAGTCTAGCCTTTTGTGATTCATGCACTCGGCCAGCCAGATCCCTCTGCACCTCCGAGCGCTGCAATCTCTCAACATTTAGTTAATCTTTTTTAATTCTACCTGCCAAAATAGACAATTTCACATTTTCGGGGTTGGGGGGCAAATCATTGGGACAAAGGAGATCTGGGTGCACGAGAGTATGGAGTTGGAAGGATGACTGAGGTGTATTTTAGGGCGAAGTGATATTTTTCTGAAGGAATGCAGCCTCCGAGGGTTTCAAACACGGATGAGTATTTTATATTGAAACCTTTGGTTGGAGCTAAAGGAGGAGGAAGAGGATTTTTACTTGCCAGGTGTAGGTGTTGCTGTCAAAGGCTGCATTTATTCTCCTTGAAGGGGTGAATGATGAATAGGACCAGGTGAGGATCTGGCATTTGGATTTGAGCTCTGGTTTCTGGAGGGTGGCGAATGGGAGAAAGTTGTCATGGTTACAGCTACAGGTGAGTAAAAGTAATAAGGTTTAGGCTGCAGAACTCCTAATCACCCGACACTCTGCTGCCTCCCTCAAAGTCTCTCACATGCTCTGAGCAGTCCCTCGCTGTCCTACGTTGATTTGCTATTCCCTAACAAATAGTCAATCTCTAATCTCTTCCCCACTTCTACCTGCGGAGTAGAGCTTGCTACC
The DNA here is from genome assembly GCF_047496885.1 of Scyliorhinus torazame. Classification (NCBI taxonomy): domain Eukaryota; kingdom Metazoa; phylum Chordata; class Chondrichthyes; order Carcharhiniformes; family Scyliorhinidae; genus Scyliorhinus; species Scyliorhinus torazame. The sequence continues at coordinate 19,135,243 of NC_092733.1, forward strand.
AGAGGAACAGCTCTTTTCAAATAAATTTTGGAGTAGCCAATTTCTTTTTCCAATTAACATAGAACATAGTGCAGAAGGAGGCCATTCAGCCCATTGAGTCTGCACCAACCCACTTAAGCCCTCTCTTCCACCCCATCCCTGTAACCCAATAACCCCATCAAGCTTTTTTTGGTCACTAAGGGCAATTTATCATGGCCAATCCACCTAACCTGCACATCTTTGGACTGCGGGAGGAAACCGGAGCACCCGGAGGAAACCCACGCAGGCACGAGGAGAACGTGCAGACTCCGCACAGACAGTGACCCAGCGGGGAATCGAACCTGGGACCCTGGCGCTGTGAAGCCACAGTGCTAATCACTTGTATTTTGGACGTACCCCACATCCTCACAATGATATTACTGTTGTTCCGTTTTTTTTTTTTAAATTTAGAGTACCCAATTATTTTTTCCAATTAAGGGCCGATTTAGTGTGGCCAATCCACCTACCTTGCTCATCCTTTTGGGTTTGTGGGGGTGAGAACCACGTAGGCACGGGGAGAATGTGCAAACTCCACACGGACAGTGACCTGGGGCCGGGTCCTCGGCGCCGTGAGGCAGCAGTGCTAACCACTGCCACCGTGCTGCCCTTCGGTTGAGATGAATCTCATAGGTGCCTTTCAGGGGAAGCACTTGTGAGAGAAAGAAACGCACGGTATGTGGATAGGCGAGGACTGAGCATTCAATGCCCCCATTGGTGTGAAATGAACAGCTTCTTTGCTCTCGTTGATGATAGAATTTTAAAAAAACTTGCAGAATACGGAGGCCTAGATAGTGAACGTGGAGAGGATGTTTGCACTGGCAGGCAGGACTAGAACGCGAGGGCACAGCCTCCGACTGGAGGGACGATCCTTTAAAACTGAGATGAGGAGGAATTTCTTCAGCCAGAGGCTGGTGAATCTGTGGAACTCTTTGCCGCAGAAGGCTGTGGAGGCCCAAATCGCGGAGTGTCCTTAAGACAGAGATAGATAGGTTTGTGATTAATAAGGGGATCCGGGGAGAAGGCAGGAGAATGGGGATGAGAAACATATCAGCCATGATTGAATGGCGAAGCAGTCTCGATGGGCCGGGTGGCCTAATTCTGCTCCTGCGCCTTATGGTCTCGTAATAGAGGGTTAGCATGCTAAGAGTGTCCCCTGCTGATTAAGTGTTTGAAAACCCAGGGACGTGCGGGCACCAGGGGATTCCAGCTATCGTGAATAAAAGATGCCACCAGAGGGCGATGGAATCAAGGCAGCTGGGGCCAGAGTCGAGTTAGCATTCTCTGCGTCCTGCTGTCGGTCGTCCATCTAGCTGCCTGAAGTTAAATGTTAAAACATTTTAAAACATGTTCCCTGGTTTTCTGCAGACAGGTTAACCCCATCATCTCATAAGGCAGGAGACAAATGGGGTTGGCATCAAAATCGATCAGAGCTGTTTACAAAAACTGTCTTTCCCCATCAGAAAATGCTTGACAACTTTTTAAAAAACTTAACCTGTTATCCTTCCAATCCAGTTAATCCGTGATGACCACCCATTAACAAATGCTTGCCTTTCCAATTGAAGTGCACCAGCAGTGTCAGTGTTGTTTTTTTCCATGCTCCGGTCTTGGAATGGGCCTCGAACTGACTAGAGTTGAGAATATCATCTACAGTCCCCCACCTGACAATGCCGTTATCTGCAGTGGAGTAGTTACTTTCCCCTCCAAACTTAAGGTGCTCTTCCTTGGGGCTGAGAAGAGACAGGAATGCATTTGCAAAGGAGGTGATGGTGTAATGGTATTGTCACTGGGCTAGTAATGAAGAGGCCCCGAGCTCCCAGGTTCAAATCCCACCACAGCAGATGGTGAAGTTTGAATTAAAAACATTTTTAAAATCTGAAATTAAGGCTAATGATGACCATTGAAACCTGTTGGGCAGGATTCTCCCGTCTGGGGGCTAAGTCCCCAGACCTGCCAGAAAAGGGGCGAGAATCACTACCTTTTTCCTCGAACGTCCGGGGTGATTCTCCGTTTTCCAGGGGGCGAGCAGAGCTCCGGCGTGTGTCCCGCAGCTCTGGCTGCTGGCGGGGACCTGCTGTCCAGACCGCGCGGCTGCAAGCCGGTCTGCAGGCGCACGGCGGCCCACTTCAGTGCGGGCGCCGCCGACGTGAGCCACACAGTGGGCCCCCGCCGAGGAAGTTAGGTCGCCCCCACAGCGCGGTGGCCCACCGATCGGTGGCCCCCGATCACGGGCCTGGCCACCGCTGAGGACCCCCCCCCCCCCCACAGAGTCAGATTCCCCCCTCCCCCCACCAGGACCGCCACCGCAGCCGCGGGTCCGAGCTCCCGCCGGGTGGTACCAGATATAAACCACGCCGGCAGGAGTTCGGCCGGTCGACTGTTGAGAATCGCCGCGGGGGCTTGTTCCAACGGCCCCCTCCGGCCCCACGTTGACCGCGTGACTGGCGGGTCTGCGGAGAATCGGTAATCCGACACGAATGGCTATCCTCCGCGCCGGGCGCGATTCCGGCGCGGAGGGTCGGAGAATCCCGCCCACTGTCTCCCAGAGGCTTCACGGCCTCGAGCAAAGGCGCGGAGAATTGCAATTCATATTTCGTTGACTGTTGAGGTTTCTGGAAGGGTTGAGATTATGTTGTCCTTACGTTTTCCCCAAACAAATAAATGTGACGAGTGAACGTTTCAAGTCCAATATGACTCCTTTTTGGGACTGGAGAGAGACAGAAATGCCTTTGCACAGGAGGGGATGGTGTGATGGGATTGTTCATGGACTGCTAACCCGGAGACCCTGGCCATCTGGGTTCAGAATCCCACCACAGAAGATGGTGAAATTCAATACAAAATTTGGAATTAAAGGCCTTAATGATCACCATGAATCAATTGTCATTTAAAAACCCATCTGGTAGAGGTGGCACAGTGGAGTGTGGAGTTTGCACATTCTCTGCGTGGTTTTCGCCCCCACAATCCAAAAATGTGCAGTGTAGGTGGATTGAACACGCTAAATTGTCCCTTAATTGGAAAAAAGAATTTTTAAAACCATCTGGTTCACTGATATCCCTTCAAGGAAGGGAATCTGCCAGCATCTCCCTGTCAGGCCTACATGCGACTCCAGATCCTACAGCAGTGTGGTCACATCTTAACGTTAAAAAAAAAAATGTTTCCAATGAAGGGGCAATTTAGCGTGGCCAATCCACCTACCTTGCACATCTTTTGGGTTGTGGGGGCGAATTGCAGATTGTGTGGAGGTCCCTCAAGTGCAGAGATCACACACTTCTGTGATACACGACTGTGCTGATATGCATAAAGCAGTTCGGTATGTAACGTTATGCACGACTCTGACCAGTAGGTGGCAGTATAAACCCACCACTCGACCCTTTGGCTGGGGAGTTGGGAGTAGGTCAGGTTGGGAGGATAGACGTATATTGCAGTCGCTCTTCTATAGCATTTACAGTGCAGAAGGAGGCCATGTGACCCATCGAGTCTGCACCAGCCCTTGGTAAGAGCACCCTACTTTTAAAAAAAATAAATTTAGAGTACCAAATTAATTTTTTCCAATTAAGAGGCAATTTAGTGTGGCCAGTCCACCTACCCTGAACATCTTTGGGATGTGGGAGCGAAACCCACGAGACACGGGGACAATGTGCAAACTCCACACGTACAGTGACCCAGTGCCTGGGACATCGGTGCCGCGAAAGAGCGCCCTACTTAAGCCCACACCTCCACCCTATCCCACCTAACCTTTTTGGACACTGAAGGGCAATTTAGCACCTAACCTGCACATCTTTGGACTGTGGGAGGAAACCGGCGCACCCGGAGGAAACCCACGCACACACGGGGAGAACGTGCAGACTCCGCACAGACAGTGACCCAAGCCGGGAATCGAACCTGGGACCCTGGAGCAGTGAAGCAATTTATCCTAGGTGTGTCTATCGCGCCGTTGTTTCAGAATAAATAATTCAAGCTAGATGGTCTGTAGTTCGTCATTCACTTTGGCCAGTCTGCAGAACGTGACTACGACCTCACACTGTGCCTCTCTCCCTCCAGCGAGGCTGGGAAACCCCGACGGTGCAAGGGAATGTTGGCGCAAGCCTCAGATCCTGCCTGCACCACCCATGTAGCTCTATGTCTCCCAGAGGCTGTCTGTAACGCAGGGTAAACATCACTGCTGTGACACAATCCCTCGAGCAAGGGCGCAGAGGATTGCAATTAGAAAACTTTAGATTCTGAATAAAATGACATCTTTAAATTTAGTCCTTTTGATCACCGAGGCGGTGAAAAATGGAGTTGCAGCTGTCTAAACAGATAAGCACCAAGAAATAGTCTCAATTAAAGAGTAAATGCAGTGGGAGGATTCCATTCCCTGATTGATGTTGTCCCAGGGCCTCTTTCCCCCCCCCCTTGCAGTGAAGTTATTATTTTAAAAGAAAAGTTGTTTTTCAAGAGGAAAACTGCTCCGTTTGCCTCTGAACTCGGAGCGAGGGACATTGGAGCTCCAATTAATGTTTGTTCAGCCAGCAGCTTCAGCATCAGCTACCTTGGCTGATTCTCCTTCCCCCACCTTCGTTCTGCAGTTTCTCCCATCCCGAGCTCTGAGTGCTTCAAGACCCCCGGATCCTAGTCCCGGCTGAATCCGGTCAATTCCAGCACAGCCCAGGATTCAGAGGTGAAACCGCTCCAGTTGTTTCAGCTACTTACCCTCTGTAAACCTCACCACACCCACTTTATTTATACTGTGAAATTTAGACATTGGATTTTTTCATTAACAAAATCCATTCTGACATCTCAACTGGAACATGACGGAAAATCTCTGGCATTCCCTTGGGAGTGCGCCAAGGCTTCAGAACTAAAAGAAAATTTTAGAGTACCCAATTCTTCTTTTCCCCAATTAAGGGGCAATTTAGCACGGCCAATCCACCTACCCTGCACATCTTCTTTGGGGTTGAACCATAGAGTTTATAGTGCAGAAGGAGGCCATTCGGCCCATCGAGTCTGCACCGGCTCTTGGAAAGAGCACCCTACTTAAGCCCACCCTTCCATCCTATCCCAGTAACCCCAGCTGATCTTTTTTTGGACACTAAGGGCAATTTATCACGGCCAATCCACCTAACCTGCACATCTTTGGACTGTGGGCGGAAACCGGAGCACCCGGAGGAAACCCACGCACACACGGGGGAGAGCGTGCAGACTTCCGCACAGACAGTGACCCAAGCCGGGAATCGAACCTGGGACCCTGGAGCTGTGAAGCAACTGTGCTAACCACTGTGCTACCGTGCTGCCCTGTGGGGGTGAGACCCACACACAGACGGGGAGAATGTGCAAACTTCCCACGGACGGTGGGCCGGGGATCGAACCCGGGCCATCGGCGCCGTGAGGCAGCAGCGCTGACCACTGCAGCCCCAAGACTTCAGAAATTTGGGGTAAATGTTTTCCAGTGGACCAGGTCTTTATGCAGTCCCCTGCTCATCTGCATTTGGGCCTCAGGGGTCCGCACTGGAGTCTGCTGCGAGAGGTGATTTCCCTCGTGCCGATGTATCTCCTTGGCTCTCGTGATAACCCAAATGTTTTTACTGTCGGATGCAGAGGGAGCACTCTCTGCACATGCCTGGGTAACTCTGCACACTACAACTTGCACAAGTCTTGATATCCGCTGCCGGAGCTTACAGAAGGAAAGCTGAACTGCTGGTACAGCTGATCCAGATCGCCTTGAAAGAGGGTGACTGCCGAGGTATGGGAAATGCTCAACACATTCCAGAATCTGTCCTATTCTTTCCTGGGATGTGGCCGTCACCGAGACTGGCACGGCCGGCATTTATTGCCCATCCCTAATTGCCCTTGAACTGCCCTTGCTCGGCCATTTCAGAGGGCAGTTAAGCGTCCACTGCAGTATAAGGGTCTGGCACATGAAAGGTTAAGGCAAGACTGAATAACGTACCATCCACACAGCGATGTAAGCCCATAAGACACAGGAGCAGAATTAGACCAATCGGCCCATCGAGTCTGCTCCGCCATTTGACCATGTCTGATATGTTTCTCATCGTCATTCTCCTGCCTTCTCCCCGTAACCCCTGATCCCTTTATTAATCAGGAACCTATTTCTGTCTTAAAGACACTCAGTAATTTGGCCTCCACACTCCAGCTGAAGAAATTCCTCCTCATCTCAGTCAGATTGTGGCCTCTGGTTCTAATTTTTCCTACAAATGGAAACATACTCTCAACGTCCACTCTATCCAGGCCTCGCAGTATCCTGTAAGTTTCAATAAGATCCCCCCTTATCCTCTAAACTCTAACGAGTACAGACCCAGAGTCCTCAACCGTTCCTCATGCGACAAGCTCTTCAATCTAGGGATCATTCTTGTGAGCCTCCTCTGGACCCTTTCCAAGGCCAGCACATCTTTTCTTAGATATGGGCTGGTTTAGCACAGGGCTAAATAGCTGGCTTTTAAAGCAGACCAAGGCAGGGCAGCAGCACGGTTCAATTCCCATACCAGCCTCCCCGAACAGGCGCCGGAATGTGGCGACGAGGGACTTTTCACGTTAACATCATTTGAAGCCTACTTGTGACAATAAGCGATTTTCATTTTCATACGGGGACCAAAACTGCTCACAATACTCCAAATGGGGTCTGACCAGAGCCTTATACAGCCTCAGAAGTACATCCCTGCTCTTGTATTCTAGCCCTTCCAATGCTAACATTGCATTTGCCTTCCTAACTGCTGACTGAACCTGCATGGTAACCTTAAGAGAATCTGGAACTAGGATTCCTAAGTCCCTTTGTGCTTTTGATTTTCTCAGCATCTTCCCATTGAGAAAATAGTCTATTCCTCCACCCTTCGTACCAAAGTGCATAACCTCACACTTTTCCACATTGTATTCCATCTGCCACTTCTTTGCCCACTCTCCTAGCCTGTCCAAGTCCTTCTGCAGCTCCCCCTGCTTCCTCAATTCTCCCCATCCCCCTGCATATCTTTTTTGTTATAATTTGCAAGCTTGACAATAATGCCCTCAGTTCCTTCTTCCAGATCGTTGATGTATATTGTGAAAAGTTGTGGTCCCAGCACTGACCCCCGAGGCACACCACTAGTCACCGGCTGCCATCCTGAAAAAGACCCATTTATCCCCACTCTCTGCCTTCGGTCAGTCAGCCAATCAAGCCTCATTATGATCTTGGTTGATCATCCAATTCAATCACCTGATCTCGCCTCCCCACCCCCCAAATCCTTTGATGCCCTTCGCCCCAAGTGCTATATCTAACTGCTTCTTAAAAACGTACTGTTTTCGCCTCAACTGCTTTCAACAAAGAAGGTTGAGACTACAAGAGCAAGTCAGAGGCTGGGAATCCTGTGCTGAGTAATTCCCCCATTGACTCCATAAAGACAGGAGTGTGATGGAATACTCTCCACTCGCCCGGATGAGCGCAGCTCCAACAACACTCAAGAAGCTCAACACCATCCAGGACAAAGCAGCCCCGCTTGATTGGCACCCCATCCTCAAACATTCACTCCCTCCACCACCGACGCACAGTGGCAGCCGTGTGTACCGTCTACAAGATGCGCTGCAGCAACTCGCTAAGGCTCCTTCAAGAACACCGTCCAAACCTGTGCCGTGAGGGCAGCACGGCGGTGCAGTGGTCAGCACTGTTGCCTCACGTCGCCGAGGACCCGGGTCACTGTCCCGGCTCCGGGTCACCGTCCGCGTGGAGTTTGCACATTTTCCCCGTGTCTGCATGGGGTTTTGCCCCCACAACCCAAAAAAGGTGTGCAGTGCAGGTGGATTGGCCTCGCCCAATTGCCCCTTAATTGTTTAAAAAAAAGAATTGGGTACTCTACAGTAAAAGAAACCTGCGACCTGTATCACCTATAAGGACGAGCAGCAGACACATGGGAACACCACCACCTGGAAGTATCCCTCCGAGCCACTCACCATCACGACTTGCAAATATATTGGCTGTTTCTTCACTGTCGCTGAGTCAGAATCTTGGGACTCCCTCCCTAACAGCACTGTGGGTGTACCTACACCACAGGGGCTGCAGCAGCTCAAGAAGGCGGCTCACTGACAACCTTCTCAAGGGAATATTAGAGATGGGCAATAAGTGCTGGCCGGCCCAGCGACACGTACGCTGTCTGAAAGAATAAATAAAAGGAGCTCCGGTGGGAAAATCCTCATGCAATAAATTGAGAAAAGTTGCTCAGTGAGTCTCATGCGCAGTAAAAACAGAAAACTCTGGAAAAACCCAGCATCTGTGGAAAGAGAGAGAGAGAGACAGAGTTAAAGTTTCGAGTCCACTGGGCTCTCCTACAGAGATAAGATTGGCGATGTTGTCGTAGCTCTTTAGAGTTTTATTTACTATTCCCCGCAGTCTCCTCTGTAAGATTCGGGGAATCATCTCCCTGTCTTCCTGTGTTGGAGCCGGTGTTGCAATAATACACTTGGAGCTGGCCGATCCACGTGTTACACTTCCTCGATGACTGTCCCCTTCCGAAGGCTCGTACGATAGCGGCACAAATTCTCAGAAAAAGAAAACCATAAAAAAGTTTTTGAAGTTTAAGTGTGGACTTCCTGCCTTGGTGAGATGTGACGGTGTAACGAGGTCCATTCCTGTGCTAGGAGTCTGTGCACCCGCACAGAACATATGTGGTTGGTTTCTGATTCAGTTGAGTCATTTTCTAAGTATTTTCTATCAGTTCCTCCCCTTCTGACCTTTTGGGTTTTAAGCAGGAGCTTTCAGAAAAGTTACCGCGGGGATAACTGGCTTGTGGCAGCCAAGTGGCGATGCCGCTTTTTAATCCATAGCGGGGCGGCAGGGTGGTTAGCCCTGCTGCCTCAGAGCTCCAGGGACCCCAGTTCGATCCCCACCTTGGACGACTGTCTGTGTGCGGAGTTTGCACGTTCTCCCCGTGTGTGCGTGGGTTTCCTCCGGGTGCTCCGGTTTCCTCCCACAGTCCAAAGATGTGCAGGTTAGGGAGAATTGGCCATGCTCAATTGTCCCTTAGGATGTGACAGGGCGGGGGATTGGGCCTAGGTAGGTCGGTCTTTCAAAGGTTCGGGTGCATACTAGATGGGCTGTATAGCCTCTTTCTGTACTGTAGGGATTCTATGATTCTATTTGCCTCGCATCAATGTCACCGCCCAACCGGACTTGCAAGTAACTGGGTCAACATCAGAGATGGGGATTGATGAGGCTCAACCCAGGGATAAAATGGGATGGCTGCTTCCAACCAGTAACAGCCGATACGTCAGTGGCCAGTATCATCCGCTTTTCAGACAGACACGAAGGGTAGCCCTCTAACCCTAACCAGTTTTCAACTGGCCCTAATCTTTAGAAATTCATTTCCTTTAAGGGGATGTGGTGTCCGCGGTTGGGCCCAGCTTGCCCATCCCTAACTGCCTTCCATTTCAGAGGGCATTTGAGAGTCGACCACATTACTGCGGAGTCTGGAGTCACGTGTAGGCCAGCCCGGGTAAGCACGGCAGATTTCCTTCCCTGAGATTTCCTTGCCTACTCCTGCTCCTAGTTCTTATGAGTCAACATCACAAAGGATGTTTGTCGACCCATTGCACTCTCCCAATGGATAAACAAGGGGAAGCTGCCTGGAGTCAATTGGGCAGCACGGTTGCATAGTGGTTAGCACTGTGGCTTCACAGCTCCAGGGCACCAGGTTCGATTCCCGGCTTGGGTCACTGTCTGTGCGGAGTCTGCACGTTCTCCCCGTGTCTGCGTGGGTTTCCTCCCGGTGCTCCGGTTTCCTCCCACAGTCCAAAGATGTGCAGAGTTAAGTGGATTGGCCATGCTAAACTGCCCTTAGTGTCCAACAAAAAAGGTAAGGTGGGGCTACGGCGATTGGGTGGAATTTTGGGGATGGGCTGGTGGTGTGGGGTGCCCTTTCCAAGGGCTGGTGCGGACTCGATGGGCCGAAAGGCCTCCTTCTGCACTGTAAATGCTGTGTGAAATTGTGTGTGTGAATTCCTGTGCAGGCGGAAGGCCTCCCATTGAGAGCTTACCGATGGGTCACTGCCGGACATGGCGAATTGCCAGGTTTTATGCCCAATCAGCCAAGGGGGCTGAACGAGAGCTCAGCTTATGCCTCTCTCTGCCCCCTGTAATTGAAGCCTCGCCCCCTCTCGCACGCTCTCCAAATGTATCCTGTCTCCATATTGAGGAGGGTTTTTTTTTGTCTTTGTTGTTTCGCAAAAGCCACTTCCCCTCCCGAAACCTCAGCTCGTCGGGATTTGAGGACATTACTGTCGGGCAGCTGCGCTTTTTAATTGCTTCAGCTATTGGCTGGGTTAATTTGGGCTTTCAAATGAATGCCTCAGCATCCTGTGGAGTCACTGAGACTGTTTATCATGTAATAGTCGGTGCTATTGTGGGCACATGTTTGAATACATCTGGAACATGGGGCTATCATGAAAATGAAAATCGCTTATTGTCACAAGTAGGCTTCAAATGAAGTTACTGTGAAAAGCCCCTAGTCGCCACATTCTGGCGCCTGTTCGGGGAGGCTGGTACGGGAATTGAACCGTGCTGCTGGCCTGCCTCCGGTCTGCTTTAAAAGCCAGCGATTTAGCCCAGTGTGCTAAACCAGCCCCTACTGTGATAATATAAAGTCGTCCATCCGCCCCCCCCCCCCCCCCCCCCCAACCCCCTCCTCTGAGGGGGCTGATGGTGGTGTGGTGCTAATATCACGGGCTTAGTAATCCAGAGGCTCAGGTTAATGCTCTGGGGTCACGGGGTCAAATCCCAGCAGTTGGCGGAAGTTAAATTCAATTAATAAAATCTGGAACATAAAGCTAGACTCAGTAACGGTGACCCGGAAACATTCACCGATTGTCATTAAAAAAAACATCTGGTTCGCTAAAGTCCTTGAGGGAAGGAAATCTGCCGCCCTTACCCGGTGGGCAGCATGGTAGAACAGTGCTTAGCACTGTTGCTTCACAGCTCCAGGGTCCCCGGTTCGATTACCTGCTTGGGTCACTGTCTGTGCGGAGTGTGCACGTTCTCTCCTAAAGATGTGCAGGTTTGGTGGATTGGCCGTGCTAAATTGTCCCTTAGTGCCCAAAAAGGTTGGGTTGGGTTACCGGGTTACGGGGATAGTGTGGAGGTATGGGCTTAAGTAGGGTGCTCTTTCCCCAAAGGCCGGTGCAGAGTCGATGGGCCGAATGGCCTCCTTCTGCACTGTAAATTCTATGATTCTATAAGACATGTGACTCCAGACCCCATACCAAATGCGGTTGATTATTAACTGAAGGAGGGCCCTCGGCTCGAGGGCAATTAGGGACGGGCAACAAACGCTGGGCTGACGGCCAGATCCGGTGAAAGAATAAAGAAACGGCCTTTTTAAGAAAATTGGTTTTCTCGCAACTGATGAATGAAAACGGCGGTGGCACGAAATATTCCCACCTGCCAGACTGTCCGATTCTGAATTCATCAGTTGCAATAACTGGTGACAATTAACGGAAAGACTTGAATCTCAAAGCGTCGCAATGTCGGACACGAGGCAGACGATTTGCGCACAGCAAGGTCCCACAAAACAGCAATGTGATAATGACCAAATAACCTGCTCCAGTGAGGCTGATTGAGGGCTAAATATTGGCCAGGACACTGGGGAGAATTCGCTTGGCTCTTCTATTCATCTGAGTACTGTATTACCAACTGAACTTGCCTTGCCTGTAACCTTTCTTTTGCACCTCTTAAGTAAGTGGCCAGTTGACAGACAGATTTTTTTTTAAATTCCATTTTTGGGATGTGGGTGTCGCTCGTTAGACCACAACTTTTCACAATAACCATTAACGATCTGGAAGAAACAACTGAAGGCTCTGTTGCTAGGTTTGCAGATGATACAAAGATCTGTAGAGGGACAGGTAGTATTGAGGAAGCAGGGGGGGCTGCAGAAGGACTTGGACAGGCTAGGAGAGCGGGCAAAGAAGTGGTAGATGGAATACAATGTGGAAAAGTGTGAGGTTATGCACTTTGGTAGGAAGAATGGACTATTTTCTAAATGGGAAAAGGCTCAGGAAATCAGAAGCACAAAGGGACTTAGGAGTCCTAGTTCAAGATGTCTTGAGATTAACGTGCAGGTTCAGTCGGAGTTCGGAAGGCAAATGCAATGTTAGCATTCATGTCGAGAGGGCTAGAATACAAGAGCAGGGATGTACTTGTGACTGTATAAGGCTCTGGTCAGACGCCAATTGGAGTATTGTGAGCAGTTTTGGGCCCCGTATCTAAGGAAAGATGTGCTGACCTTGGAAAGGGCCCAGAGGAGGTTCACAAGAATGATCCCTGGAATGAAGAGTTTGTCGTATGAGAAGTGATTGAGGATTCTGGGTCTGTACTCATTGGAAGTTAGAAGGAGGGGGGGAGGGATCTTATTGAAACTTACAGAATACTGAGGCCTAGTGCGGTTAGGGAGGGAATTCCAGTATTTAGACCCAGCGAGAGTGAAGAAATGGCCGATATATTCCCAAGTCAGGATGGTGAGTGACTTGGATGGGAACCTCCAGGTGGTGGGGTTCCCATGTGTCTGCTGCTTTTGTCCTTCTAGATGGTGGTAGTCATGGATTTGGAAAGCGCTGCCTAAGGAGGTGTGGTAAGTTGCTGCAGTGCATCTTGTAGACGGTACACACGGCTGCTACTGTGCGTTAGTGGTGGAGGGAGTGAATGTGGATGGGGTGCCAAGCAAGCGGGGCTGCTTTGTTCTGGATGGTGTTGAGCTTCTTGAGTGTTGTTGGAGCTGCATTCATCCAGGCAAGTGGGGAGTAAATAACCACACTCCCGACTTTTGCCTTGTAGATGGTGGGCAGGCTTTGGGAAGTCAGGAGGTGAGTTACTCGGCACAGGATCCCTAACCACTGAACTGCTCTTGTAGCCATGGCTGCTTCAGTTCAGTTTCTGGTCAATGGTAACCTCCACGTTATTGATCAGAGAATCAGAGAATTTACAGTGCTGAAGGAGGCCATTCGGCCCATCGAGTCTGCGCAGGCTCTTGGAAAGAGCACCCTACCCAAGCCCACATATTCATTCTATCCCCGTAACCCAGTAACCCCACCCAACTTTTTGGGACACGAAGGGCAATTTAGCACGGCCAATCCACCCAACCTGCACATCTTTGGACTGTGGGAGGAACCTTGAGCACCCGGAGGAAACCCGCGCACACAGTGGGGCGATTCCGCGATGGTAATGCCACTGAATGGCAACCACATTGCTGCGGGTCTGGAGTCACATGTTGGCCAGACCCAGTTTGGACGGCAGATTTCCCGAAAGGGCAGATGGGGGAAACCGGAGCCCCGTGAGGAAACCCACGCAGACACGGAGCGAAAGTGCAAACTCCGCACACAGTGAGCCGAGGTCGGAATCGAACCCGGATCCCTGGCGCTGTGAGACAGCAGTGCTGCCCACTGTGCCGCCGTGCTGCCCATAGATGTATGTTAATAACGTCGCAGGGGTGGGGGTCTGAGAGATGAGGCAGTATCCACTCATGTCCCAACGATTAGGGCTGTGGGCTAGGTTCGATGGACCAACTTCTCATTTCTGGGCCATCAATGCCAAACGTCCATCTGTACGCTTTTCCGATCTGGTTCCTTGCTCACAGTGGCGAGTATTTTCAAAAGTGTCCTTTTATTTCTGAGGGTGGAATGGAATGGGTGGGAATGAGTGGGCAGATGTTGTGCAGTGTAAGGGGAGGATCTCTGACCCATTTGACTCAGCTCCTTCCAACCGTGGGCGATTTCCGCTCTGTCATGAATTCACGGGATTCTTTTAATCCCCTGAAGGAAGTTATTAACCTTTGGAAAAGCAATTTGAGGAGGCGAAGTTCTGTGAAGTCGCTCCCTGTCACCCAAGAGTGGTCAAGTGCAAAGAAGGCTAATCTCTCGCTTCAGACTCAATCCTGACCTGTTGGGCTGTGTCAGTTACATTCCCAGGGCTGCCATCAGATTGAAACCTGGATGCTCCGTGGAGTGTTTCGATGTCAACATCGGAACCTACCCTGAGAAGCTTCGAATCTATCCTTAACCCAGTTCTGCTCTTTTAGTTTGACCCGATCCTGTTGTAGACACAGCTATCGTAGCTCAGACACACATTACCCTCTGTGTTTCATAGCCCCATCCTCCATATCCCTATAACCATCTCCAGCCCTACAACTGTGGGGATTCTCTGCGCTCCTCCAGCTCTGGGCTCCTGAACGTTCCTCATTTTCATCGCTCCACCATTGATGGCCTCAGCTGCTGTAATAAATCCAATGACTGCCAGTCACCAGTTGGCTCACGAACAACGAAGGGTTAACTAACAAACAAACAATATACCAGCACAATAATCGATGGCTTCATTCTCAGCACAAAGATCACAACTGGCTGCACCAAAATCACCGCGCTCATTCCCCATTGGCCGATGGGTCACATGCCCCTTCCAATGTGCGCCCCCTTAAAGGGAAAGTTACCAAAGATTTAAGGCGGGGTTCTCAATTTCTGAGACTAAGTGTTGACGCCGATGCAGAATTCGTGGACTTTCACAACAGCAAAACTTGCACCTGGACCGATTCAGCGACTGTGGAGGGGCTGGAACCGGCGCCACATGGAACACAATCGATTCCGATGAAAAACGGGGCCGGATTCGCCGGGTCCGTGATTGACACTCGGGAGGCTGACATGTTGCAGCTGCACAAACACATTACACTCCCCACACACTCACCCAGCCGCACACACACACTCCACTCCCCACACACTCACCCAGCCGCACACACACACTCCACTCCCCACACACACTCACCCAGCCGCACACACACACTCCACTCCCCACACACACTCACCCAGCCGCACACACACTGCACCCCCCACACACACTCACCCAGCCACACACTCACACTCCACCCCCCACACACACTCACCCAGCCGCACATACACACTCCACCCCCCACACACACTCACCCAGCCGTACATACACACACCACCCCCCACACACACTCACCCAGCCGCACACACACTCCACTCCCCACACACACTCACCCAGCCGCACATACACACTCCACCCCCCACACACACTCACCCAGCCGCACATACACACTCCACTCCCCACACACACTCACCCAGCCGCACATACACACTCCACTCCCCACACACACTCACCCAGCCGCACACACACACTCCACCCCCCACACACACTCACCCAGCCGCACATACACACTCCACTCCCCACACACACTCACCCAGCCACACACACACACACTCCACTCCCCACACACACTCCACTCCCCACACACACTCACCCAGCCACACACACACACACTCCACTCCCCACACACACTCACCCAGCCGCGCACACACACTCCACTCCCCACACACACTCACCCAGCCACACACACACACACTCCACTCCCCACACACACTCCACTCCCCACACACACTCACCCAGCAGCGCACACACACTCCACTCCCCACACACACTCACCCAGCCACACACACACACACTCCACTCCCCACACACACTCACCCAGCCGCACACACACACTCCACTCCCCACACACACTCACCCAGCCGCACACACACACTCCACTCCCCACACACACTCACCCAGCCGCACACACACACTCCACTCCCCACACACACTCACCCAGCCGCACACACACACTCCACTCCCTGTCATAATATCCACTCATGTATGTAATGAGATGCAGACAGGCAGTGATTGACACACAGGATGACCAGTAAGCACACAACACAGTGCAGCCAATCACCAGACAGGACACTACCACTATAAAGCCAGTGGGCACTAGGTTTCCCGCTCTCTCGGGACCCAGCTACTGAGACAGTCAGAGTCCACGAGCTAGCAAGCACAAACACCATACGGTAGCTAGTAAGTCTGGTCAGGCTACTACAAGGTCACTAGTCAGATCAGTATAGTGTCGACCCACAGCTGAATATGTACAGCAGTTCATCTCGTTGAATAAAACAGTGTTGGATCTTCTCCAGTGTTAGACGTCTGCTTCTAGCTTCCCCGCCCCCCCCCCCCCCTCCACCAACAGCGACAAACAGCTCCTTGAATATGGTCATGAACAGCCTCCCCATTACCCAAAGCCCTCCTCTGACCTCCTCAGGGCAAATTTGATTTTTTTCGGACCTGGGAAATTCGTACAGATCCCCCAACCAGTCTGACCTCCAATTCAAAAGTACCCGTCGCCCGGCGATCAGAGAGGCGAAGGTCAGGACATCGGATCCCTTCCTCTCCAGCAGCTCTGACTCCTCCCTACACCCCATAGGTCGCCACCAAAGGGTCCAGCTTCATCTCAATTCCTACAATCTTCAATAGATTCCTAAACACCACCTCCCAAAATCTCTCCAACTCCTCACACTCCCAGGACATGCAGGCTACATGTTCCCCTCGCACAGCATTCAAAGCTGAGAGAGAGAGAGTGAATGTTGTAATCTGCAAGCTGCCTTTCCCAAACCAGCCACCAGGTGGCGGTGGTGTCCCTGCAAACCTTTCAAAGAGTTGAGTCAAGGAATGAGTCTGTTCCACATCCCCATAGCTCTCCCTCCAATCGCCCTCGTTCCAGGTCTGACTTCACATTGCGCCTTCGGTTCCTCAGAACGCTCCAAGGTGCTTCACAATTTAGCCATGCGGGCAGAGCCCGTGGTCAATTGGCCCACAGCAAGGCCATTCCTCAGAAAGGTGAAGGGGGTGATGGGTATCGGGGAAGACCGTTCCAATTTTTGCAGCACATCCCTCAGGCAATTCACTCTCCCATTTATGCTGTTGCCTTTTTTACCTACTGTAAATATGGCAGTCAATGAGGTTGCCCTCCTTCCTTTGGCGTGGGTTTCCTCCGGGTGCTCCGGTTTCCTCCCACAGTCCAAAGATGTGCAGTTTGGGTGGATTGGCCGTGATAAATTGCCCTTAGTGACCAAACTTGCCCTTAGTGTTGGGCGGGGTTACTGGGTTATGGGGATAGGGTGGAGGTGTTGACCTTGGAACTTTTGTAAGTCATCTTTGTCAACAGGAATAGTGCCAGAAGACTGGAGGATAGCAAATGTTTTCCCCTTGTTCAAGAAGGGGAGTAGAGACAACCCCGGTAACTATAGACCAGTGAGCCTCACTTCTGTTGTGGGCAAAATCTTGGAAAGGTTTATAAGAGATAGGGTGTATAATCATCTGGAAAGGAATAATTTGATTAGACATAGTCAACACGGTTTTGTGAAGGGTAGGTCGTGCCTCACAAACCTTATTGAGTTCTTTGAGAAGGTGACCAAACAGGTGGATGAGGGTAAAGCAGTTGATGTGGTGCATATGGATTTCAGTAAAGCATTTGATAAGGTTCCCCACGGTAGGCTACTGCAGAAAATACGGAAGCATGGGATTCAGGGTGATTTAGCAGTTTGGATCAGAAATTGGCTAGCTGGAAGACGACAAAAGGGTGGTGGTTGATGGGAAGTGTTCAGACTGGAGTCCAGTTACTAGTGGTGTACCACAAGGATCTGTTTTGGGGCCACTGCTTTGTCATTTTTATAAATGACCTGGAGGTGGGCGTAGGAGGGTGGGTGAGTAAATTTGCAGATGACACTAAAGTCGGTGGAGTTGTGGACAGTGGGGAAGGATGTTACAAGTTACAGAGGGACATAGATAAGCTGCAGCGCTGGGCTGAGAGGTGGCAAATGGAGTTTAATGCAGAAAAGTGTGAGGTGATTCATTTTGGAAGGAATAACAGGAAGACAGAGTACTGGGCTAATGGCAAGATTCTTGGCAGTGTGGATGAGCAGAGAGATCTCCGTGTCCATGTACATAGATCCCTGAAAGTTGCCACTCAGGTTGAGAGGGTTGTTAAGAAGGCGTACGGTGTGTTAGCTTTTATTGGTCGAGGGATTGAGTTTCGGAGCCATGAGGTCATGTTGCAGCTGTACAAAACTCTGGTGCGGCCGCATTTAGAGTATTGCGTGCAATTCTGGTCACCGCATTATAGGAAGGATGTGGAAGCATTGGAAAGGGTGCAGAGCAGATTTACCAGAATGTTGCTGGTATGGAGGGAAGATCTTATGAGGAAAGGCTGAGGGACTTGAGTCTGTTTTCGTTAGAGAGAAGAAGGTTAAGAGGTGACTTAATTGAGGCATACAAGATGATCAGAGGATTGGATAGGGTGGACAGTGACAGCCTTTATCCTCAGATGGTGATGTCTCGCATGAGGGGACATAGCTTTAAATTGAGGGGAGATAGATATAAGACAGACGTCGGAGGTAGGTTCTTTACTCAGAGAGTAGTAAAGGTGTGGAATGCCCTGCCTGCAACATTAGTGGACTCGCCAACACTAAGGGTATTCAAATGGTCATTGGCTAGACATATGGACGATAAGGGAATCGTGTAAATGGGCTTTAGAGTGGTTTCACAGGTTGGCGCAACATCAAGGGCTGAAGGGCCTGTACTGCGCTGTAATGTTCTATGTTCTATGTTGGGTAGGGTGCTCTTTCGAAGAGCCAGTGCAGACTCGATGGGCCGAATGGCCTCCTTCTGCACGGTAAATTCTATGATATCGATACTGTATTGCTTTCAGAGTCTCCAGATATCGAATGATACCGCCACAAGGTTCAACTGGCTATCGATCAAAGAGCCAAACACCAGTTAGTTAGTTCAAGGTCAAGGGTACTTTATTTACAGACAATTAATCATGCAACATAAACACTACTAGTTAACTACACCTATCGACTAAGACAACCTGTACTTAACTTCAGGCACCCGGCTTAGGTCAGAGGAACAGTGGCCGCTGTTCGATTCTGGATCTATCGGGTCTGTAGAAGTAACTGCTGCTCCGCTAGGCACATCCATCTGGTAGCGGGCGCTGAACTTGAACGTGCTTCTGGTGGTGCTGCACTTGGAAGTGGACGTTGCCGGAGCGGCAAATCCAAGAGAGGCCAAACACATGGTGGTCTCTCGCTTTATTCTTGGGGGTTTTCGCGCTCTTTTGACGGTCCCTCAGTTTGGACCCCACTAATTGGGTGATTCCTGATCATCGTGTTCGATTCGAACCAATAAGTGGGCGGGGATCTGGATGGCTGGGTGTGTCCCAAGCGGTCACTGACCCTGTTGTTTACACTTCCCTAATACAGGGAGTGGCGCCAAAATGTCTGGGACTGTATCGGTCGCTCAAGTACCAGTCCTTTGTCTGGCGGAGATGGGCCATCAAATGCTAATCGGTTGCGGGTTTCGATGCCGTCTGGATTCCTCACTCGCAAATATACATTCAGGCTCTGAGCCTGCCTGAATCTCACATTGCCCATTTTTCCCGCTATGCTTTGCGGCCTTCCCTGTTCCTGCTTGTGAGTGGCCATCCCAGATGGCTACAATGCGCCCAACTGCTTTTCATGTCTCACAGGGCCTTTGCTTTAACACTCTGCTAAGTCGCATTTCAATAGTTCTGGGCTGTTCCGGGCACCATACCTGAGGAAGAATATTCCCTCCTGCCTTGGAGGGAGAGGCAGCGTAGGTTTACTAAAATGATACCTGGGGGTTAAGTTACAAGGATAGATTACTTAAATTAGGCCTGTTTTTCCTAGAATTTAGAGGGCTAAGGGGTGATCTGATAGAGGTATTCAAAATACTAACAAGGAAAGAGGGTCGACAAAGCTAAACTATTTCCACTGGTTGGAGATTCTAACACTCGGGGCATAGTCTAAACATTAGGGCGAGGCCGTTCAAGGGAGATGTTAGGAAGAACGTCTTCGCTCAAACGTTGGTAGTGGTTTGGAACTCTCTCCCACAAACAGCAGTTGTTAATTTTACATCTGAGGTAGAGAGATTTAAAAAAAAAATTTAAGCACCCAATTCTTTATTTCCAATTAAAGGGCAATTCAGCATGGCCAATCCACCTACCCTGCACATCTTTTTGGGTTGTGGGGGTGAGACCCAGGCAGAGAATGTGCAAACTCCACACAGACCGTGACCCGGGACCGGGATCGAACCCGGGTCCTCGGTGCCGTGAGGAAGATAGACGTTTGTTAAGCAAAGATATTAAGGGATACGGGCAAAAGGCAGGTATATGGAGTTAGGTCACAGGTCAGCCGCGATGTCATTGAATGGCAGGACAGGCTCGAGGGGCTGAATGGCCTACTCCTCTTCCAATGTTCCCAATAGAGGCCTCCTGGTAACAATTTAAAAGTGAAGCCAGGTGTGTGAGGGCTGTCATTGATATGCAAACGTGCAACCAATGAACACTCAGAATAGGATACAACCAATGGGCAGTCAGGACACTCAGAGGTGGCATCACCACAAGGGGGCATGACATAAACACTGTAAAAGGGATGAGGCACTCACACCCTGCCTCTTTCCACAGACAGACATCTAGAGAGTTAGACAGGGTAGATCAGCAGCATCACACCCCAGCACGTGGCTTAGAGCAAGCTGGTACAGTTAGACTGAGTTACTACAGTTAGATTAGCAGAGAGCCGAACTCATTTGAGAACTGTATTAATAGTTCAATAAACACGTTGAACTCATTTCAGAGTCTGGAGCATCCTTTAGTTAAGACTGCACCAAGTAGCAGCCTGTGTTATCCGAAGCAGCAGAACACAGCAAGGGCCAGCACAGATATAACAAACAGATTAAATCTAAATTTGGAACACGCCGAGAGAGACGGCAGCTAATAATCGCCCTGGTGAGTCAGGGCTGGGGAATTTGAGTTTATTGAAGTGCAGAGTAATTAAATTTGACAAGTATGTCAGGTAGTGTATTCTCCACAAGCTGCTCATCAGGTAGGCCCAGACTGGTGGGAAACATCTCCACGGTCTGGTTAGTTCGCTCAGAGAGCTGATAACTTGCAGGATTATGACAGAACGTCAGCCTTTCGGCACTAAGCTTTATCGAATTTCCTGTCTAGATTATTAATAGCGAATGTTTCTTTTTTTAACAGGACCCCAGAGGGAGGGGCATTTCCTGTCCGTCGCTTAGTTGGTCTATTCGAATGTAATTTCTCTTCTTCGAACTCAGTGACTCCGACGGCACCAGGGCCCTTTCCCAACACAGAAATGACCACCCCAGGCCACATCAAGGGGGAACAGCCTGAAGGAACGGCTCACAGGACCTATCGGCCGGATGATATCCTCCCCGACTTCAAACGGTAAAAACAGAACAAATATTTACACTTTGGACGCGGCGGGAGCGCACGGCTCTCACAGTCGATGTTGTGAGCAATCAGCTCGCTCCTCACTTCACTCGCCCTCGCTTTACGTGTGAATCACTTCAGTCAGACCGGTAGGAAAAAACCTACACGGGCGGGAATCAGCGGAATGTGGCGGCCCTGCGCCTGGGGAACGGTCAACACAATGTCTGGTGGGGGCCACACTTAGACCCCAATGTGGACCCGAGGCCGCAGGATGAGGAAGAGGGGTAGTGGGGCTCATTGCTGTGCTTTCCCCTCCGGGGAGGAATCTGAAAAGAGAGAGGATGAAACCCTTCTTTTTTTTTAGGTCCCATTATGAGGTTTTGGCCAAGGAAGATGCGTCCCACGTCCGGCTTACAAACAGCAACTCAAGCGTGCTGGACCAGTCAAGAAAACCGTGCAGTGCTGGTCTGATGCATCAGAGGAGATTCTCCGCGATTGCTTGGAGCCTGTGGACTGGTCCGTACTCCGCGGCAGCTAACCTGGACGAGGATGCAACCACCGTCACAGGCTTCATCAGTAAGTATATCGAGAACTGTGTACCAAAGAAGACAATACGGGTATTCCCCAATCAGAAACCCTGGCTCAACCAATAGGTCCACTCCCTGCTAAAGTCCCGGACAGAGGCATTCAAGTCTGACGACCCTGGCCTATATAAGAAATCCAGGTACGACATACAGAAAGCCATCAGGGACTCTCAAAAACAATACCAGATCAATCTAGAGTCCCAGGCCAACAACACAGACCCAAAACGTCTATGGCAGGGCCTACACAAGATCACAGGCTACAAAGCAAGGCCAGGCGGAATATCTGGGGCTGGAGCATCCCTACCTGATGAACTGAACAAGATCTATGCCCGCTTTGAACAGTCAGCCAATATATCAGTGCCACCCGCCACAACAGCCATACCCGCTATCACAGCCTTGGAGGTAAGAGCTGCCTCCTTGAAAGTAAACCCATGGAAAATGACGGGCCCCGACGGAGTCCCTGGGCGAGCACTCAGAGTCTGGGCTGACCAGCTGGGGAGTGTATTTGCAGATATCTTCAACACCTCACGTCTCCACTCGGCGGTCCCTACCTGCTTCAAGAAGATCACCATAATACCAGTACCAAAGAAGAACAAGGTAGCCTGCCTCAACGACTACTGACCGGTGGCCATGACGTCTGTTATCATGAAATGCTCTGAGCGGCTAGTCATGAGACGGATCCACGCCAGCCTCCCAGACGGTCTCGATCCACTGCCGTTTGCCTATCACCACAACCGGTCCACAGCAGACGCTATCTCACTGGCCCTACAATCAACACTCGAACATCTCGACAACAAGGACACCCACGTCAGACTGCTGTTCATAGACTACAGCTCCGCCTTCAACACCATTATCCCGACAAGACTAATAACCAAACTCCACAATCTTGGACTTGACCCCTCCCTGTGCAGCTGGATCCTCGACTTCCTCACCAACAGACCGCAATCTGTCAGGATAGGCAACAGCGCCTCCTCCACAATAGTCCTCAACACCGGAGCCCCGCAAGGATGTGTGCTCAGTCCTCTACTGTACTCTCTGTACACACACGACTGTGTGGCGAGACTCAACTCCAACTCAATCTATAAGTTTGCAGATGATACGACTGTGGTGGGTCGTATCTCAAACAATGACGAATCAGACTACAGAAGAGAGATAGATCATTTGGTTGCATGGTGTACCGAAAACAACCTCTCTCTAAATGCTGGAAAGACCAAGGAACTGACCATCGACTTCAGGAAGCGCAGCACGACACCCCCCACCTACATCAATGGCTCCGAAGTGTAGATGGTCGATAGCTTTAAGTTCCTGGGGGTCACCATCACCAACAGTCTGTCCTGGTCCACTCACGTTGATGCAACAATCAAGAAAGCCCAGCAACACATCTACTTCCAATGCATCACACAAGCTTGCCACCGCCCCATTGATTCTGTCTACACCTCCTGCTGCCTCAGGAAGGCAGACAGCATTGTCAGAGACCCCTCCCACCCAGGCTTTGCCCTCTCCCAGACCCTTCCATCAGCTCAGAAGATACAGAAGTCTGAAGACCCGCACATCCAGACATAGGAACAGCTTCTTCCCCACAGCTACAAGACTCCTCAACGACTCCCCCTCGGACTGATCTGTTCCCTGTAAGAACACTATTCACGATGCCCTATGCTGCTCTTGTTTGGCCCTTGTTCCGCGCTGTAACCAATCACTATTTGTCGATGTACCATTTGTCAATGTTCTCTGTTGATTATTCTTTTGTCTACTATGCACGTACTGTGTACGTTCCCTCGGCCGCAGAAAAATACTTTTCACTGTACTTCGGTACATGTCACAATAAATATCAATCAATCAATAAATATCAATATCAATCACTATAACAAGATCAAGCGGACAGTTGGTCAGCCTGTAATTCCTTCCAACATGTGCCAATGGCAGGATGGGAGAGATTTCTGGGCCACCATGTGATGGACCCTCTGCCATCACTACCCACAGCTCCAGATTACAACACGCCTGAAAAAAGCGTATGTTTTTAAAAATTCATTTACTGGATGGGGCTGGTTAGGCCCAGTGTTTATTGCCCATCCCTAATTGTCCTTCAGAAGGTGGCGGGGAGCCGCCTTCTTGAGCCGCTGCAGTCCATGTGGTGTAGGTACACACACAGTGCTGTTAGGGAGGGGGTTCCACCAGCGACAGTGAAGAAACGGCCGATATATTTCCAAGTCAGGGTGGTGAGTGACTTGGAGGGGAACCTCCAGGTGGTGGGGTTTCCAGGTATCTGCTGCCCTTGTCCTAAATGGTAGCGGTCGTGGGTTTGGAAGATGCTGTGGAAGGATCCTTGGTGAGTTGCTGCAGTGCATCTTGTGTCATAGAATTTACAGCGCAGAAGGAGGCCATTCAGCCCATCGAGTCTGCACTGGCTCTTGGAAAGAGCACCCTATCCAAGCCCACACCACCACTCTATCCCCATCACCCAGTAACCCCACCCAACACTAAGGGCAATTTAGCATGGCCAATCTTCCTAACCTACACATCTTTGGACTTGTGGGAGGAAACCGGAGCACCCGGAGGAAACCCACGCAGACACGGGGAGAACGTGCAGACTCCGCACAGACAGTGACCCTAAGCCGGGATTCGAACCTGGGACCCTGGAGCTGTGAAGCAATTGTGCTAACCACTATGCTACCGTGCTGCCCTGTAGACGGTACACACGGCTGCCACTGTTCGACGGTGATGGAGAGAGTCAATGTTTGTGGATGGGGTGCCAATCAAGCGGGGCTGCTTTGTCCTGGATGGTGTTGAGCTTCTTGAGTGTTGTTGCAACTTGGGTTCGGGGGCGATGGAAGTGAGGGGGGGGGGGTTAGTGCCTGTTGGCTGGATGGCCAGTGTAGGTCAGATCGGTATCAGCAGCACAGGGTTCGATCCCTGGTCCGGCTGGTGTAGGATCGGGTCCTGCCTCCTTGACCCATCTGCGGAGCAGGTCGCGGTGCGTCCGGCAGAGGTAGATAAAGCATCTCCGTGGCCTTCGGTTGAATCTTTTTTTCACTGCTGCTTTCCTCCGCTTCGCCAGTATAAGAATGTGGCAGAGATTCACTTGCATGTCGCAATCATCGAGACAAAGAATATAGACGGTAAAGCAGGTGAGGAATAACAGGACTAAAGGCAAACCCAACACAGCAGGCAACAGCTCCTATGTGGGGAATGAAGTCATTTCCTTTCTGTTATTTAATTCATGAGTGTGGTTAGTGTGAGCATTTGATTCCAGTAAAGGTCGTGGAGGTAGTTTCCTAATTGAAGGCGAATTCTAGGAAGCCAGTGGTTATGTTTTTTTGGCATCATGCAGTGTGATTTATAATCACCATTTAGCCCTCTGACTTCGTCCTCGGAACCGCGCAGTCATCTCGCACGTTGACACAAGCCTGCAGAGCGAGCCCCGTGCCAGCCTGACCGCGAGGCCACTTCCGTCTCCGGAACATTCGGCGGTTTTGGGCGCTTGTCCGCAAAGCTCCACCAGCGACAGCAGAGCTTCGCCAACGCTGAAGGGCCCATCGCTGAGTCTAGTGACCCGCCCGTTTATCACCGAGCCACAGGATCCGTGTTGCAAATCTTCTTTGCGTTGGGGAATGAAAAACAAGATGACACCAGGCCCCTTAAGGAGGGGTCAATCTGGCCTTGGAGGTCAAGCTACCATGAAATAATCTCATTTCAATGATTGTCAAAGTGGCAACGCCTTCCGTCTCCTGTGTTGGTTCCAAACTTCCTCAGATCCACCTCCAACAGTGTGGCCTTCTTGGCTAAGCCTTCCCTTGTTCCCTCTCTCCTCATGGTGCCCGGCTTTATTTGTCTCTCCTTCTTCATGGGCAAGCATAGGCTATTCGACCCTGAGGTGGGAGAGCGGCGGGGGGGACATTAATGAACCAGATGGGTTTTTTACAACAATCGACAATGGTCACCATTCGACCTTTAATTCCTGATTTCTGTAAAATTGAATTTAAATTCCCCCAGTCACCGTGGCGGGATTCGAACCGGGGTCCCAGGAGATTGGTAGTCCAGTGGCAATTCCACTACGTAACCTGCTCCCCTTCGGTTACAAGTAGACCAAATAAACCAACAGTGTCTCCTAAACCAGTCCGAAACTCAAAGTGCTCACCAAAAAGATCAGTAACTCCATCAAAATAGGGGAAAAAAAACTTTAGAAAATACACCACAAGGTTACCAAAATATATCAGCAAATCTGAATAATTCATCCGTCCACAGACAGACACCTGCAACATCACAGAATCCCTACAGTGCAGAAGGAGGCCATTTGGCCCATCGAGTCTGCACCGACCCTCTGAAAGAGCATCCTACT
Source organism: Scyliorhinus torazame (assembly GCF_047496885.1). Lineage (NCBI taxonomy): Eukaryota > Metazoa > Chordata > Chondrichthyes > Carcharhiniformes > Scyliorhinidae > Scyliorhinus > Scyliorhinus torazame. Next base: position 19,161,249 of record NC_092733.1, read on the forward strand.
TATGGCCCACTCTCCCGCCCTACCCCCGTGACCCCACCTAACCTGCACAACTTTAGACACTAAGGGGCAATTTAGTATGACCGATGCACCAAAGCTGCAGATCCTTGGACTGCGGGAGAAAACCGGAGCACCTGGAGGAAACGCACGCAGACACGGGGAGAACATGCAGACTCCGCACAGTCACCCGAGGTCAGAATCGAACCGGGGTCCGTCGCGGGCGAGTGGGAGGAACCGTCACAAATATACTTGAAAGGGAGTATCTGGTGGCCAAAGTCATTTTGAAGGCCGCTCTGCAAATTGTGTCACACATTTTTCTCTAAGAAACAATAGTTTCTAATGGACTGATGCTTCCCGAGGGTAAAATATGGGAGGGTGACCAGGAGACCATTGAAAGAGCTTGGAATCAAATCCAGAACATTGCTGCCCTACCTTAATTTGCAACAAGTCCCCGTCATCCATCAACCCTGGCCTGGTTGACTTGCATAGGCTCCCATTTTACATCTCCCATCCTTATTTTCAGAAACCGCCAGGCATCCTCTGACCCAAGATGGTTTACCACATTAACAGTGCTACATAACTGCAACCTAGTTCTGTGCTATGTGACTGGCCAAAGCTTCTCCTGCTCTATGTTGCATCCTGAAACCTCTACCCCTAGTGGGACAAGGGAGTAAGGTCCATGGAGATAGCATTACCCCTAAGATGCCCTCCGAGCCACACACCATGCTGACTTGGGATTGTGTCAGTCGCCTGGGTCAAAACCCTGGAACTGCCTCCCGACCAGCACCGTGGGGGCACCTGCGCCACATGGACCGCCGCGACTCAATGGCGGCTCACCAGAACCTTCTCAGGGGGCAATTAGGGATGGATTGTCAATGCTTTTTAAAATAAATGTTGAGTATGCAATTCATTTTTTCCAATTAAGGGGCAATTTAGTGTGGCCAATCCACCTACCCTGCACATCTTTGGGTTGTGGGGGCGAAACCTACGCAAACACAGGGAGAATGTGCAAACTCCACACGGACAGTGACCCGGGGACGGGATCGAACCCGGGTCCTCGGCGCTGTGAGGCAGCAGTGCTAACCACTGCGCCACCGTGCTGCCCTGGGTTGACAATGCTGAAATTTCCAGCAATGCCCACGTTCCAAAAACCGCAGGTTACAAAGTTGCTTGCCCGCTCTGCCCTGTGCCATCCCTCCGTTGGGCAAAGCCTTCAGCATCTGAGCCATCGGAGCTCGCCGCTGCACAAGGGGGCGGTCGGGTTGGTGAAACATCTTCTCTCTGGGGAGGGAAAGGGGAAAGTCCCCAAAGTATCTATTGCTATTTCTAGTGGAGGGCCACCGGAAACTCTTGTCACACAAATGTCTAGCTCACGCAAGATGTGTTAAAATATGAGCGCTCGATGAATGTACCGGAAGAGGTAAGATTGCTCAGGTTGAAAGCGCCCCGTCTGCCAGTTTGTCCGGCGATTATTACTTCACCGCCCCTTTAATTGGTCAATTGTGAGGCGGTCCAGGAACGGATGTGACTGGTGCTGCCGACCTGTTATCGTGCAATCGTCTGACAAAAGCCTGACGAGTGCACTGCCCTCTGTGTTTGCGTCGGATAATAATACGCTTCATCTACGGCTCGCCGCTTTCTGACCTAAATGAGTCTCCCTTTATGCTCCCTCCTCCCCCAGCCTCCATGGTGAGAACAAAATGGAAACTGATTGTAACCGCAACCCGACATTCCATAGAATCCATACAATCCCCACAGTGCAGAAGGAGATTCTCTGGAAGAGCACCCTACCTAGGCCCACTCCCCCGCTCTATCCCCGGAATCCAGGGAGCGGTGAACCTGTGGAATTTGTTCCCACATATAACAGTGGAGGCCAAAATATTGTGGGTGGGATTCTCCGTCCCGCCGCACCCTTTTTCTGGTGCGGCGCGCCCCCGCTGGCAGCGGGACTTCCGTCCCGGCAGACGGCCAATGGGGTTTCCCATTGTGGGCACCCCCACGCCGTCGGGAAATCCGCGGGCGTGAGTGCGTTGCCAGCGAAGCGGAGGATCTCGCCAATGGAGAATCCAGCCCCGTATGTTTTCAAGAAGCAGCTAGATATAGCACTTGGGGGAAATGGTATCAAAGGATATGGGGAGGGGGAAAATGGGGGAACAGGCTGTTGAGATGGATGGTCACAATGAACAGCGTTGGAGGCTTGAAGGGCCGAATGTCCTCCTGATTCTGTTTTCTATGTTTCAATGTTTTAACCCCACCCAACCTACACATCTTTGGATTGTGGGAGGAAACCGGAGTGCCAGGAAGAAACCCACGCAGACACTGGGAGAACGTGCAAACTCCACCAGACAATAACCCTGGGATTGGAATCGAACCCAGGTCTCTAGCGCTGTGAGGCAGCAGCGCTAACCACTGTGCCGCCGATAACCTTTCGCCCCCCTGGTTAATCAAGAATCTAACCACCTCAGCCTTAAAACTATTCAAGGACTCTGCTTCCACCGCCTTTTGAGGGTGAAAGTTCCAGAGACTCACCACCCTCCGAGAAAAACTATTTCTCCTCATCGCCGCCTTAAATGGGCGACCCCCTTATTTTTAAACAGTGACCCCCGTCTTCTAGATTCTCCCACAAGAGGAAACGTCTTGCCGAGGACCTGGGTTCGATCCCGGCTCTGGGTCACTGTCAGCATCCTCTCAGCATCTGTCTGCACTGGTCAGAATCTTACATGTTTCAATCACGTCAACGCTGTAGGTCCGACCTGTTCAACCTTCCCTCATGCGAGTGGACATCTGTGGGTTCAGAATGGGACCCAGCTGGTCTTCGCTGGCCTTGTGCTAGTGATCATCTGTCCTGTGTGTGTGTAAAAAGAGTCAGCTGCAGGAGGTTGGGGGGGGGGGGGGGGGAGGGCGGCGGAGAAGTGTCAAACTGGACCGAGGCCTTGCAAATGTCAGAGAGACAGTGTCGGAGTACATAATGACCCTAAGATCCCACGGACTGGGCAGCAATCGAATGCCGGTAGCTTTAACGGTCACACGGTGTTGGATTTCCATGTCAGTGGGTCCTTCCAGGGCTCCACAGGTGGCCTGGTTGGCATCTCACGGTCTGCCACCCACAAATGCATCAGAGACGACACCCTGTTCCCAAGTGAGATTCGTCGCCGGTCCTGAGCCCCTGGCCTTACTGCCATTGCTGGATTTCGACAGGTACGAGGAGGAATCGATCGCACGCACGTCACGCTGCAATTTCCCTGGATCGTTCATCGGCCGTAACAATGTGAGAGGCTTTTCCCTCTAGTAAGGCACAGTTGGTGCGTGATTATCGCAGACATGTCCTCTCGTTGTGCGCTGGCTTCTCACAGAGAGATTAGAAAACTCTTACAGCTTCACTCACTCTCGGGCGACAAAACACTGTGGGCACGATTTAACCACCGCACTGCGCCCGGAGTGGATCTGGGCGCGCCGGTTAAATAGCAGGAAAGGCCAGAATTGGGATTCGCGCTGGGTGCAAATCAGTTTGCAATCTGACCTCTCTGCTCTCGATGGCAAATTCCAGATCTCGCCCAAATATGGTATGCATATAATTAACCCCAATTTGCATCAATTTCCATCTCATTAGCAAGATTGCAGTCAAATGCAACGGCCTCCCGGGAATTAACAAGCGAGAAATCACGCGGGCGTCGTTTAGCACGTCTTTTTAAACGCGTGAATCTGGCGCAATGGCTGCTGAGGGGGATCTGAGGAGGTGAGGAGACAATTCCATTTTCCGGCACGCAGCTCGAGGGCACCGGGGCTGCTGGCACTGCCTCCCAGGCGGTATTGGCGACCCTGCTGTTGGCCCTCCGGCTCCCTCGGGGGAACAGGGTGTCCCGACTCGCATCCACAGAGGGCAGGAGCCTGTCCAGGTTGGCATCACCAAAGCGAGGAGCGGGTCTGCGCGCTGCCATGCTTGTGTTGTTGGCTGGAGTGAGTGGTGAGGGAGCGTTTAAAAGCAGCTCCCCCGTGTTAACGCTGAGACGCTGAGGCACCGGTCTGGCCAATCAGAGTTTTAAAAAACTCATTTATGGGATGTGGGCGTCGCTGGCTAGGGCAGCATTTATTGCCCATCCCTAGTTGCCCTTCAGAAGGTGGTGGTGAGCTGCCTTCTTGAACCGCTGCAGTCCCTGAGGTGTGGATACACCCACTGTGCTGTTAGGGAGGGAGTTCCAGGATGTTGCCCCAGCGACAGGGAAGGAACGGCCGATATATTTCCAAGTCAGGACGGTGAGCGACTTGGAGGGGAACCTCCAGGTGGTGGGGTTCACAGGTATCTGCTGCCCTTGTCCTTCTAGATGACAGTGGTTGTTGGTTTGGAAGGTGCTGCCTCAGGAACCTTGGCGAGTTACTGCAGTGCATCTTGTAGATGGTGCACAAGGCTGCCACTGTTCGTCAGTGGTGGCGGGTTTGAATGTTTGTGGAAGGGGGAGCAATCAAGCGGGGCTGCTTTGTCCTGGATGGTGTTGAGCTTCTTGAGTGTTGTTGGAGCTGCGCTCATCCAGGCAAGTGGAGAGTATTCCATCACACTCCTGACCCGTGCCTTGGTGGAGAGACTTTGGGGGGTCAGGAAGTGAGTTAATTACTGCAGGATTCCTGGACTTTGACACACACGTACTCACAGATATACAGACAGACATATAGGGCTGGTTTAGCACAGGGCTAAATAGCTGGCTTTTAAAGAAGATTCGTACCAGCCTCCCCGAACAGGCGCCGGAATGTGGCAACTAGGGGCTTTTCACAGTAACTTCATTTGAAACCTACTTGTGACAATAAGCGATTTTCATTTCATTTCATTTCATACTCAGACACATGCACACAGACACACACTCACCGGCACACAAACTCAGAGACATGCACACACCCACAGACGCACTCAGACACATGCACACAGCCACACTCTGACACATGCACACATACACACACTCACAGACACACTCAGACACACACACAAACTCACAGACACACAAACATACCCGCACAAGCACACACACGGACACACATACCCGCACATGCACACACACACACGGACATACGTACACACATGTACACACAGCTGCACACACTCTCTCCTATGACTGATATAACTACATGATCTGGCTCCCATACCTTGTATCTTGTATCTGGTACTGGGGCTGAGCATGCATTCCCCTTGCTAGACTCCCTCTACCCCTGCACATTTGTGTTGCTTGATGCTCTCACGAGAGGTATTTTGTGGTGACTACACTGTGCTACATCTTGTGGAGTGCAGGAGCTTATTGACTCTTTCCTGCTGCACTGGACCCGGTTTTGCTTGTAAGCCCTGCCTGGGCCTCCTCGGTCAGGTGGGAAAGCCTCCAGCAGCCTTTACTTGGAAACAGCATCTTGGAATCATAGAACCCTTACAGTGCAGAAGGAGGCCATTCGGCCCATCGCGTCTGCACCGAGCCTCTGGAAGAGCACCCTACCTAATCCCACTCCCCCGCCCTATCCCCATAACCCCACCTAACCCGCAGATTTTGGATACTAAGGGACAATTTATCATGGCCAATCCACCTAACCTGCTCATCTTTGGACCGTGGGAGGAAACCGGAGCACCCGGAGGAAATCCGCGCAGACACGGGGGAGAACGTGCAGACTCCGCACAGACAGTGACCCAAGCCGGGAATCGAACCTGGGACCCTGGAGCTGTGAAGCAACTGTGCTAACCACTGTGCTGCCCGCTAACCCACCTCCACTCGGACGCCACGCACCCTTCCCGCCGGCGGAACGCTCAATACCGCACCAAAGCTCTGGCCACAGGCACTCATAAATCCAACCGTGGGTTTGGGCCCTTGGCCTCTCGAGCGTTGGGAAAGTGGAGCGATGGAGGCATTCGAGGGGATACTCAGCAAAGACACGAGCGGGAAGGGGATGAAGGGACGTGTGGCTGAGACGCAGTCGGGCTGAATGGCCTATTCCTGTCCCCGACAGCGAGGCTGCGAAAGGCAAAGGAAAATACGGCGGATCGGGCGGAAAAGTGACATAAAAACAGTACGTCCCGAGTAGACCAGGCAGAATCGGTGGGGGGGGGGGGGGGGGGAACAGAACTCATGATTCTCCACCTCCAACTATAGGGCCTCCACCCCCACCCCATGGCCACTCTATCTGTTTTATATTGTCTCGAACCTTCTCCAGACAGAAGTTGCCAGATTATGCTGAACCGTTCCAACATTTTAAATAGAGGGAGAGAGAGAGAAGAAAAATGACTTTTCACACAAGTACAAGTGATCCAATTGTTCTTTCTCGTGTGTCACCATGATTAACGATTAAAAAGGAGGGTTGTTGCTTGATTTTTCACGGACCCTCTCTGAAGCAAAGCTCAAGAATAAGACGAGCCCGAGGCAGAGGTGGTGCTCGTTGCTCCACCTCGTTCAATTAACCCGACAAGAAATTTAACGATTCATGAATGATGGCTGCCAGAACTGTCACGCAAGATTCCACCACCCGTAAGATCCCGTGACATGTCGAGGAAAGTTATTGCCGTTAGCCTGTCTTCACGCCCGTACACTGAGCTGACCATCAGCCCGTTGAAACTAGTCCCGGCGTTGGACGTGAAGCTGGAGCTTCCCGAAGCTGCTGCTGCCCACGAGAGCTCCCTTAATGAAGAAAGTTAGATTCCCCATTAGCTTTTCATTTAACCCTGTGAGCAACATTACATTTCACCACGCAACTACAGAAAGCGATCTCCGTCGCTTTCTCCATCCTCCTCCCCCCCCCACAATCCCATTGTGTTAAAATAACCTTTAACCTCTGAAAAGTCAACCTTCGAAGATTGAACACAGGTTCAGGGTCCACTCTATGGCCAATGTTTATTAGGCTGGTGGGGGATTGTCTATGGCGAGGCTGGTGGGGGTGGGGAAGCTTCTGGAGGCCATGTGGTTATCAGGTCCTAAGGCTGGAGGCGGGGTGGAGGAGGGGGGGGGAGAAGTGACACCTGAAGTTAATAATGAAACTACTGATGGAGGCACCTCCTTCCCTGCTTCCCACCTCAGGCCTAAACCCAATTATTTTCAGGCCTGCCCCATGCGCCTCTGTCCTGAAAATTTAGGCCGTTTCAACCATCCTCGTGGTCGTGACTCCCTCGTCTCCGGGTCAGGAGGCGGTGGTGGGCTCAAACCCTCGTCTTGGGGACTTGAGCGCGCAATCGAGGCTGACACTCCCGGCGCAGCACTGAGGGAGATCGACAGTGTTGGAGGTGCCGTCTCTCATCTGCGACCTCCGGCTGCCATCACAGGTAGACGTGAAAGAACCCTTGGCGTTTTGAGAGCAGAGTGTCCCAGCCCATATTTATCCTCACTCGAAACCATTAAATCAGGTTGTCCAATCGTTTTTCTCTCGCCGCGATTAGTGGGATCTTCCTGTGTACAAATTGGCTGCCGCACCTCCTACCTTTCGGCAGTGACTACACTTCAAAGTGACGTAGAGCACTTGGTAATGTGCTGAGGTTTTGTAAAGTGCTTTACATGAGTATAAAGGCCTGGTTTAGCACAGTGGGCTAAACAGTTGGCTTGTAATGCAGAGCAAGTCCAACAGCGCGGGTTCAATTCCCGTACCGGCCTCCCCGAACAGGCACCGGAATGTGGCGACTAGGGGCTTTTCGCAGTAACTTCATTGAAGCCTACTTGTGACAATAAGCGATTATTATATATTATATATTAAAGTTCTATCTTTCATTGACACCAGATGTTGATTCCTAACTGCACTCTATGTAGCCATGGCTCAGCAAGACACACAGTTCCATCAAATCCAGGACAGTCAGCGATACGTCCAAAAGCAGACATAATGCCTGGCAGAATTTTTTTTAGCGGATTGGATACGGGCAGCGCAAAGAAAATCCCAGTGCCGCCCATACCCAATCCTCGAGAAGGCCCGGGCCTTTGGCCTCCGAGTATCAGGTTGCGTAATTCTCAGTAAATTGGCCGCTTGTTTTTCCTGGCTTTAAGGTAGCAACCCTGAGCTGAGCCAGATAGAAAGAGGAAAGCAGGTCTTCACCACGGTGTTAGAACTGGCCGCATCCCTTTCCCTCGAGGTTCACTTCACGAAGAACAAGCTGGGCGGGCGCGGCTGACAAATTCCCGCCCCTAGACACCGTTCAATTTCAATTGTTAATTGTGACTTCAGGAGTCACACAGCCGCGAACCAATGAAAAGCCGTCGATTCATTCAGCTTATTTCCAGTGACCGGTTTTGGTTTTTTTGGTTCTTGCCGGGAGATGCGTCTGTTGTGATGTCGTGTGCTTACATTGCGATGTAAAGGTGCCCGGCAAAGCAAAGGGTTAATGTGGGACTGGAGACTGTCATCGCTCGGCGTATGCTGCATGGAGTCACATGGTAATAGACCCAGCGAGAACATTTTAGAACCAGGCGTCCTGCCTGCTAGCATGCGCTGTGCAAGACGGCAACCTGGGATCTGTGAGTAACCTGGATCTGCAAATAGTTAACAATTAACAATAAAGCAGCACGCCAGCGCAGTGGTTAGCACAGCTGCCTCACGCCGCCGAGGTCCCAGGTTCGATCCCGGCTCTGGGTCACTGTCCATGTGGAGTTTGCACATTCTCCCTGGGCGGGATTCTCCGAGCGCCGGGCCGGAGAATCGCCACAACCGCGCCACGCCAACCTGACGCCGGCACGCGATTCTCCGAGGCGGAAATGGCAGGTTCCCGCCGGCGCCGTCCACACCTGCGCGCAGCCGGCGGGAACTCTGTGCGCAGGGTCGGGGCCGGCGCGTTGAGGATGTCCCCCCCCGCACGCGCGGGTTGGCGCGGCGCCCAGTTGGCACCTGGAAGGGAGGCTGGAACGGCGTGAACCGCTCCAGCGGCGATCGGTAGTGCCCGCGCCCGTTTCATGCCGTTGGGAAATGCGACGGCGTTCACGACAACGCGGACACTCTGCCTCTCTTTCGGAGAATCCCGCTCCCTGTGTTTGCGTGGGTTTCGCCCCCACAACCCAAAGATGTGCAGGGTAGGTGGATTGGCCACACTAAATTGCTCCTTAATATGGAAAAAATTAATTGGGTATTCTAAATTTTTTTTTTTTTTAATTAACTATAAAGGGTGCATGGTCAAACATACAAGTCTCAAGGTGTCCGCATTGAGACATCTAAAGAACCCATAGTTCATCACCAGGCATCTCTTCCAGGGCCAACATTTGTTGCCCATCTCTAATTGCCCTTGTGAATAGTTTAAGAGTCAGCCCCATTGCTTGGGAGACAAATGAAGCATCTCAATACAGATCATATTGGAAGACTTAGAACCATAGAATCCCTACAGTGCAGAAGGAGGCCAGTTGGCCCATCAGGTCTACCCCGACCCTCTGAAAGAGCACGCTACCCAAGCCCACACCCCCACTCTAACCCCATAACCTAACCTACACATCTTTGGACACTTAAGGGACAATTTAAACCGACCAATCGACCTAACCTGCACATCTTTGGACTGTGGGAGGAAACCTGAGCACCCGGAGGAAACCCACGCACACACGGGGAGAACGTGCAGACTCCAAACAGTCACCCGAGGCTGGAATCAAACCTAGGACTCTGCCGCTGTGAGGCAGCGGTGCCAACCACTGTGCCACATGCCGCCCTGTATTCAATATTCTCTTGTGTGTAATGAATTCCTTTTGAAACGCATTAGCAGTTGTTATGGAGACGGGTGTGGCAGCCATCTTGTTCACATTCGCAATCAGCCACAAACAAATTAAAAGGCCAGGTGGCAAAAGAACATCAGGGTCTATTGATGCTTTTCGGTGCTCCAGCCCCACCCACCCCCAATCATTAGCAACCTTAACTTCTGGAGGTGGAGAGGGTGAAGCATGAAGACGTCTGAGAAACTACTGATCTTAAAGGAGAAATGCACCTCTGATTCTAGCCTGTTGAGCCTATTACCCCCATTCTCATTGTTGAGGCCTTCTGTTTTCACCCCTCCCCCATTTCTCTATATCCCAATGCCCTCCCCCGTCTCAGCCTCTTCATTGGTTAGCACTGTTGCTTCACAACTCCAGGGACCCGGGTTCGATTCCCGGCTTGGGTCACTGTCTGTGCGGAGTCTGCACGTTCTCCCCGTGTCTGCGTGGGTTTCCTCCGGGTGCTCCGGTTTCCTCCCACAAGTCGAGAAAGACGTGCTTGTTGGGTGAATTGGACATTCTGAATTCTCCCTCTGTGTACCCGAACAGGCGCCGGAGTGTGGCGACTAGGGGCTTTTCACAGTAATTTAATTGCAGTGTAAATTAATGTAAGCCGACTTGTGACAATAATAAAGATTATTATTAAATGAGTGAAGAGTGTGGTTTGCTGGGGGAAGGGGCGGCTGTGCTGGCTTAAGGGAATGTGCAGTTTGGTTGTGTCTGTGCATCTTCCCCCGTGTTTGTGCCTTCATATCATCTGAATGAATGCGAGTCAAATCTATCATAAAACACAGCCGAATTCAAAATGATTTTTAGAAACTTTTTATTGCAATCTTTAATCAAAAGACCATCGGAGACGCACAAGGTAACTCATTTACAAATAGCACAGCAATTCACCTCTTTGAGGACGAAGTGTAGTCAAGCTCAAACTGGGGAATGACAAATTGGAGAGAGTTATCAGGAGTGAGGGAAGCAAACATTGGCTGCCCTTTTATTTTCATTTTTCCAATCAATTTAGCGTGGCCATTCCACCTACCCGGCATATCTTTTTGGGTTGTGGGGGTGAGACACAGGCAGACACGGGGAGAATGTGCAAACTCCACACGGACAGCGACCCGGAGCCGGGATCGAACCCGGGTCCTCGGCGCCGTGAGAAAGCAGTGCTAACCACTGCGCCACCGTGTCACCCGCCACTATTGGCTTCCTGATGAGGGTGATCGATGGATCGCCAATAGCCCTTTGTCATCCTAGTTATCGGCTAGAATGTCTGCCCCAGCAGTTCTCAAAGTGTGGTCTCCAGGGCTGGTCTGGAATGCAAGTCCCCGATGGACAACGAGGTCATACAGGGAACATTCCAGAACCCGCATGCCCACCCCTGGTGTGACGTCACACAACCGGACTGTCTCCCACCAGTGCAGCATCACACGAGTGACAAGGTAGCTTTTTATGGTTAGCACTGCTGCCTCACAGCGCCGAGGACCCGGGTTCGATCCCGGCCCCGGGTCACTGTCCGTGTGGAGTTTGCACATTCTCCCCCTGTCTGCGTGGGTCTCACCCCCACAGCCCAGAAAGATGAGCAGGGAAGGTGGATTGGCCACGCTAAATTGCCCCTTAATTGGAAAAAGAAATAATTGGTTAGCACAAATTTATAAAAATGTAAAAAAAACAAGAAGTATGCCATTCGGCCCCTCGAGCCTGCTCCGCCATTCAACGAGATCGCGGCTAGTCTGCTTGTGTTTCGAGTTCCACATCCCCACTCCCTCCTCCCCATCTCAATAACTTTTGATTCCCTCGCCTCGCAAGAATCTATCTACCTCCCCCTTAATAGCATTAATTGAATTGTGGAGCTCAATAGAATCATAGAATCAAGTAGGGTAGCTGGTCGACCGTGGTCGATCAGGAGACTGATGTTGGGAGCCAGATGCCGCCTCTTCAGATGCTGCCGTCCTTCTTCCCGATACCTTCCTACCAACGTGCTTTTTTTCTGGCAGCGCTTAGCGAAGGTGTGGCCGGTAAGGACCGGTAAGCGGTCTTCCGTCCCGGCTAAGTGACCCGCTGATGAAAAAGTCTGAGGGCCGCTTGCCTGTTGCCACGGAGATGTGTGCCGTGATGTGGAGCTTAAATCTGTGGAAAAACACCGTGGTCACTGTGGCCCGATCAAAACAGCACAAGTGACACAAGCAGTGTCCCACCAAAACCATCCGGTAGGAGGCAGATCAATGCAGCGTTGAAGGGAAGTCAGCAGGGAGAGGCTCAAAGGCTATTCTAGATTGAACAGTTTCACCGAGGCGAGGTGCGTCTCTCTCTTTCTCTGTAAATCTATATATTTATGGTATGTTTAACATGTGGGACCTCCTGAGGTGCCAACAGGAACTTGCAAATTACGTTTTGCTCAACTCTGCGACTTTACGGCGAGGGAAATTAAAGAGTATTCTTCGTAAAAGAGGCGTAGAATTTTGTTTCCGCACTGCAGCAGAGGAAGTCTCTCTCTCCCCCGCCCACTTCCTACAACATATTATAGAGTCGGAATGGTCGGCCGTGGAAAACTGTGCCGACAATGGAAGTTGTTATAAACCAGCCAAGACCCTCTGATTCACCGGGAGCTGTGTCACATGGGGATCTGTCGCTTCATTCAGAAATAATCTGGGGGGGGGATGGAATAATGAGACCCAAAGGGCGGGATTATCCGGTTCCCCCAGCCGCGTGTTTCTAGGCCGTGCGCAGTTTGCAGGCTGGGGGGGTGGGTCTCCACTCTCGCCGCTTGTCAATGGCATTTCCCATTGAACAAAGAACAAAGAAATGTACAGCACAGGAACAGGCCCTTCGGCCCTCCAAGCCCGTGCCGACCATGCTGCCCGACTAAACTACAATCTTCTACACTTCCTGGGTCCGTATCCCTCTATTCCCATCCTATTCATGTATTTGTCAAGATGCCCCTTAAATGTCACTATCGTCCCTGCTTCCATCACCTCCTCCGGTAGCGAGTTCCAGGCACCCACTATCCTCTGCGTAAAAAACTTGCCTCGTACATCTACTCTAAACCTTGCCCCTCTCACCTTAAACCTATGCCCCCTAGTAATTGACCCCTCTATCCTGGGGAAAAGCCTCTGACTATCCACTCTGTCTATGCCCCTCATAATTTTGTAGACCTCTATCAGGTCTCCCCTCAACCTCCTTCGTTCCAGTGAGAACAAACCGAGTTTATTCAACTCCCCCACATTGCCGGGAAACATGTGGGGGGGTTCGCTGCCCCGTCCTTTCAATGCAAGGAAAATGCTGCGGTCCCAAGTTCAGAGAGAATCAGAGAATTTACAGTGCTGAAGGAGGCCATTCGGCCCATCGAGTCTGCACAGGCTCTTGGAAAGAGCACCCTACCCAAGCCCACATATTCATTCTATCCCCGTAACCCAGTAACCCCACCCAACATTTTGGGACACTAAGGGCAATTTAGCATGGCCAATCCACCTAACCTGCACATCTTTGGACTGTGGGAGGAACCTTGAGCACCCGGAGGAAACCCACGCACACACGGGGAGAAGGTGCAGACTCCACACAGACAGTGACCCAAGCCGGGAATCGAACCTGGGACCCTGCTGCTGTGAAGCAACTGTGCTAACCACTATGCTACCGTGCTGCCCCAAGTTAGGGAGAGTCGGAGAGTCGGGGGTAACAGCACTGGACTGGGATCCAGAGACCCAGGCCCACCCTCTGAAGATGCCGGTTCAAATCCCGCCACGCCAGCCCCAGTGGATTTTAAATTCAATCAATAATTCCGAAATTGTAAAACTAGCCTCAGTCATGGTGATCCGTTGATTTGTGGTTAAAAACCAATCTGGCTGATGAATGTCCCTTTGGGAAAGGAAATCTGCCGTCCTTACCCGGCCTGGCCTACACGTGACTCCAGACGCACACAGCTAATGTGGTCGACTCCGAACCGACCTCCGAAATGGCCAAGTGGTTCACTCAGTCCAAGGGCAGTTAGGGACGGGCATCAAATGCAGGCCAACCAGCGACGCCCGCATCCCACAGAATAAACCAAGTTGGAAGTTTTGAATGTAGCATTTGGTTAGTTTCAATCGTGCCGCTAACTCAGGCAGCAAGCGTGTCTAATATGGAGGCATGGTCTATCTTTGATTCGGCATCTTTGATTAAACAGAGAAGTAACGAGTATCGCAAGAGTAAGACCATTGGCAGCCAAACGCTTGGTTGCGAGTCAGTGCGTAAACAATGACGTAATGGGATTCACTGAACCTTACAACGCCATTCAGCCCATCGTGCCTGCTCCAACTCTTTCGAAGAGCCGTCCCTCGTACTCCTCGTCTACTCATTCCCAAATAAGGGTGGGATTCTCCGGTTCCCGGTTTCACCGATGGCAGGATTCTCTTTTCCCGCCGCTTGTCGACGGGATTTCCCATTGAAGCCACCCCACACCGCCCTGGGCAACCCAGGGGCAGGGGGTGCGCTGCCAGCGGGAAAAGAGAGTCCCAATGGAAAATTACGACCCGAGAGTAGCTTCCACTGAGCAATAGGCAGTCCCATTCCAGGTGGGTGACAACTCACTGGGTAAAATAAATTTTCCTTTGCCAATTATCTTACGTTGGTGGTTACGAGCCCTCCAGCCGGTGGAAACAGTTTCTCCTTATTTACTTGATCAATACGCCTCTTCCTTCTGAATACCTCGATTAAACCTCCCTCTTAACCTCCTCAGCAATCAGGAGAATAACCGCCCGTCTCCCCAGCCTCTGATGGAACTAGATTGGATGCCATCAGCCATAAGAAAAAACCCATCCCGGTGTCGTTGACGGTGATCGGCTGATTACCGTGACGTCTGTTGCTCGTGGTTCCCTGTGGAAAATGGTACTGAGCTCCTGTTCCTGCTGAACTGAGCCAGTGTTTCTGGTATCAACTGCTAATCAGCTCAGTAGGCACGGGAGATAGAGTCCAACTTGTCTTGAGAGCGGAGGCCCTGGTCCCTCGGAGGAAACGCACATTTACCGCGTGGAAGAGCCATTGGAGGAAATGTGGAACCTGAATAAAAGAAGGTCTTGAAGTGAAAGGGAGGAAACATTGGAATTCTTCCATCGAAATCATTCAAACCCTCCCCTGGCCTCGCCCCACTTTCAGTCCTGGCTCTCCCCTTCCAGGAGTTCCCCATTCCCCTGCCGCCACTCCCTCTCTCCTTCCCCCACCTTGGGCAACCATGCCGTCAGTTCTTTGGGTTCTACTTCAACCCCCTCCCATCCCCCCACCGCCCAATTCTTTCTATCCCAATATGTGACTGGGCTCTCTCTCTCTTTCTTTCTCCTGTCTCTCTTTCTCCTCCCTCTCTCTCTCTCTCGCTCTCTATCTCCTCTCTTTCTCCTTGTGGTAGTCACCACTGTTTGTATAATACGTATATGAAAGGTAATACGGTAAGGCTCCTGTACTACAGGTACGGGGGTAGATCCCTGCCTGCTGGCTCCACCCAGTAGGTGGAGTATAAATGTGTGTGCTCACCGAGCTGCAGCCATTTCGGCAGCAGCTGCAGGAGGCTACACATCTCTGCGCAATAAAGCCTCGATTACTCTCTACTCTTATCTCGTCGTAATTGATAGTGCATCACTCCTCCCTCTCTCTCTGTCTCTTTCTCCTCTCTCTCTTTCTCCTCTCTCTCTCTCTGGTTGCAGTCACAATGTTCCGGATTCAAGCCCCAAAATGTGAGGCTTACACTTCAGTGCGGGGGGGGGGGGGGGGGCTGCACTGTCTGAGGTGCAACTGAGGTCCCTTTCTGACCGAGCAGGTGGATTCCACGCACGTGGCATTATTAAAATGAAAAGGGTGGCGCAGTGGTTAGCACTGCTGCCTCACGGCGCCGAGCACCCGGGTTCGATCCCGGCCCCGGGTCACTGTCCCGTGTGGAGTTTCCACATTTTCCCCGTGTCTGCGTGGGTCTCACCCCCGCAACCCAAAAAGATGTGCCGGGTAGGTGGATTGGCCACGCTAAATTGCCCCTTCATTGGGGGGGGTGAAGAATTGGGCACTTTAAATTAAAAAACATACATCACTTCCAAGAAGGACAGGGGGAAGTTAAACCCCCCCCCCCCCCAGGGGAAAAAAAGAGACAGGCAAACAATCTGGTCACGATCGCGTTGCTGTTTGTGGGATCTTGCTGTGCACGGATTGGCCGCCATTGTTCCGACATTCCAACAGTGACTGCGCTCCCCCAAAAAAGTGCTTCATTGGCTGTAAAGAGTTTTGAGATAAATGGTGGCCTTTTGGTCACCTTGCTGAACTTGCTCTACAATTTCTTTGTAGCCATCTCGGGACCTCCTTGAGAGTTTCCATTTTAGAAGGTGCTCTGTGGGAAGGTGCTCTGTGGGCGTATTGCGATAATCATCATTAAAATAGAAATATTGACAGTGAATCAATCCGGATTCCATGTCCGTGTGCATTAATGAGGCTCACGGACGTGGCCACATTGCCCGTAGCCAATGTGTGTAAAATAGCAGCGGGAATAAATTAATTGGTTTCCATGGCGTTTGGTCAAGGATCAAGGAGAAAATGCTCACCTGTACTCCTACTTTTCTTTGACAAGGGACGTGGAATTATTTTATGACTGCCTGAACAAGCTACTGACGCCTGTTTGACATCTCAAATAGCACCGTTGACATTGTGGCCCTCCCTCAGCGGGGCTAGGGGTGGCGCTTGAGACCCCAATGTTGGAACTCCGAAGGAGGAACCTTGAGCCACGGGCCTCCAGTGCCGCTCTTTGCACTCTCGTTTCGCGAGCCGGTTGGCAGTGCCCCTTCCCACTTCCCGGCATTTAATTTTCTCGCCGCCCACCTCCTCCTGGTTCTTGCTGGGTACGGTTCTGCCAGGCTGGTCTTGCGCTGATCTTGCCCAAGTGGGCAAAATATTTGAGTGATCCAACGTAGCGAGCGAGGTCCAGCGGCTCGGTCAACCCATCCACGGACGGGAAGGACGTGCCAATATCTGTAAACGCACGCGTTTTCAGGAGTGGTGGTGGTGGGGGGAGGGCGCGGTGTGGGGAATTGTTGGATGATAACTTAGGGGAAGGAACACTCACTCACCTCTCCCTAGTCCGTATGCATCAATATCCTTCTCTACGCCCTATCTAGGATCAACCCAGCAGAGACGGAGACCCAAAGCTGGGCACTTGCTTACCACAAGGGCCAATACATTTACCATGGTGGCGTGAGGGGTGGTCCATCTGAGGGAACAAAAGGAGAGACAGAGGTTATCTGAGAGATGTCCGATCTAAGCAGTATCGCGTGGAGCATTCCCAGTTCAGCCAACTGCAACATCGACAAGCACATTTCACTCACCTGCTACATCAGTCGTAATCCTTGCAGGAATACTTTAGGCATGTTGGTGCTGCTCATGCGGGAAGCTGGGAATGGATCAGTTTGGTGTCAACCTCCAGCATCCCATCTTAACCACTGCCCATCCATCGTCCAAATCATCTTGTGTTCCTGTCGATTGTGAGCAATAGGAAAGTAGACACATGTAAAGGAACGGCAAGTTGCATTCAGATAGCATCCTAAACTTGGTTAAAGAGCCAGGGGCAGCACGGTGGCGCAGTGGTTAGCACTGCAGCCTCACGGAGCAGAGGTCCCAGGTTCGATGCCAGCCCCGGATCACTGTCCGTGTGGGGTTTGCACATTCTCCCCGTGTTTCCATGGGTTTTGTACCCCACAACCCAAAGATGTGCACGGTAGGTGGACTGGCCATGCTCAATTGCCCCTTAATTGGAGAAATTAATTGGGTACAGTTGTTGAAAACTCACCACTATTCTTAGAAGTCCCCTATACCAAAGAGAGCCGACATTCTAAATGGTGAACAAGGATTCTCACTCCCCGACTCCGATGCAGGCTTCAGTGGGTGCTATTCAGGTCAAACCATGTTTTCAAATGATCCCCTGGTATAACCCATACCTTCACCGAAGATTTCATCTACTTACCACTTAGTAGCATCGATCCTGCGTCCCGCATTGCTAAGTAAGTAAAGTAGACTTTGGAATAACCACTGTTTCAGGTTAAATTTTAAAGTTATATTATTATTATAGTTTTTCTTTTAAAAGCTGCAATTACTGTCTTTACAGAAAGGAAAAAGATCTTGCTTCTGGATCCTTCTGGTTGGTTGAAGGGACCTTCAGGCCCAACTTGACAATCAATCTTCTTTAAAGTCTGGTCTTCTTTAGATGTATTCGCTGGTGAGCTTGGTTACTATGTCTTGTCGATCCCATGTACTGAGCTGTGAGAGCTGGCTCTGCTCTCTGTCTCTGAGCTGACTCTGCCTACTCTTTAAATTCTAGTCTTCCTTAGATGTATTAGCTGTTTTGGCTCGACTGCTCTGCCCTGTCCCTTTCCCATGGCCGAGCTGACTGTAATCTGACTCTGAGCTGCTTGTTCCTTCTCTGCTTTTCTGCCTCTCTGCTTCTCTCTGAGTTCTGGTAGTGCGTGCTCTGGTCTCTGGGTTTATATTCTCTTTCTAACAGTTATTACGTTTTTATGACTTTATTGTAAAGAACTCTTATTTCACTTTGATTGTAAAAAGTATCTTTGATCTAAACATTCTAATACAACTAAGTATTCATTTTGACATGACTTCATCTCAGATCTGATTACATTGTGTCCTTTGTGATGTTCAAAATGCTTTGACTTCAAGAGGTGTCACTTTTAATTCCTGTCATTTCTATAGTTTTATTTTCCAATTGTGTCCTCAGCTCATAATTTTGACTTTGAATTATGTTTCTCGTAGACTGATAGTCTCCAGTTTTCTTTTAATATACCTGGTGTTAGCAGAATTTCACACCTAGAATTGTCACCAAATTCAACTGAACCTCATCCTTTCCAGCTGCTTATTAAGATAGTTAATTTGAAAGAAGGTGTGAAGCACTGTTTTTAGCTTCATACAAAAATCCTGTGTGTTTGCTAAGCCTGCTTGGGAGAAAGAATCTGCATTTTATAATCCTGCTCTTTGCAGCTGCTATTAACCCTTCGTGGATCTTTCCCTGTATTCTCTCATGTTTCTCTCAGGCCAGATATTGCCAGACTTCCATGTTTCAAATGACACATCTTTCCATATTTTCAATTACAGTACTCTAAATTACGTAGGCCTGAACATTCTTCCTTTACCTATGGCAATCCAGTTCCCCTTCGGGTCGCTAACCCTCCATGATTGACCTGGAATCTCCAGGAATTGAAGACCAATCTCCAGGACACTGCGTCTCTGGAGAAAAATCATCGGGACATTAAAGAAGATTGTTTTGTTTTTGTCACTTTCTTTGAATACAAAAATATTTTTTAAAGGGTGGGGGGGTGAGGAACGTTGTTTGACTGACGGTCGAGCTTCATCTAATTGGGTCACGAGTCTGGCGTTAGAAGGCCGTGCGTCACGAGGGTGGACGTGTTGGCTGGATCGTGGGAACAGGTCATGTGATGAAACCTCCGGGAACACATTTAATCACAGTTGGCACCCCTCAAAAATGCCAAACCACAAATCGTTGCTTCCTTATTAATATTTAACTGCAAAATATAACTTCAGGAGGCATCATCGCTGTCAGCTTGGGTGTTCTACTCCAAAGCAGGCTGCAGTCCAAGTGTAGGCCTCTGCTGATGCGCCATGCCGACCCGATGAGGTCACAGTTTACTCATCGGCCTGCGGAAAGTCGCTTACTGGAGGGACATTCCCTGTTAACGCCAGGCCAGGGGTCAGCTTGGCCCCTGGACACCCACAGCGAGAGAGCAATTTCAGGTGCTCGAATGGACCAGAAGATTAAAACAAAGGGGACTTCCTCTGAGGCAATAGATGTGGTTCTCTGGGCGGGATCTTCCATGCACCGCCCCTGCGGCGTGTTTCGTGGTGGCGGAGGGGGCACGCCATTGGCTAGTGCTGGGATCTTCGGGGTTTCCCATTCTATCCAACCCCCCCTCACGGAAACCCATGATGGGGGGGTTCGCCATGGCCGGGATGGAATATCCCATCACGGGAATGGCCAGCAAACTCTGGCCTATGGAGAGAAAGATTTAACCCTTTGGGTGCCAGCGCAGCTCGGCTTGCACACCAAAGCCAATTTGATTTGCGTACAGGATCAAATTTAAACGCTGTATACGTTGGGGACGGTGTGGGGGGTACGGGGGGGGGGGGGGGGGGGCAGGGGTAGGTGAGCAAGGGGAGAGTGTTGGTTATTATTTCCTGCCTTCCAGGACGGCACGGTGGCGCAGTGTTTATCACCGCTGCCTCACGGCGCCGAGGACCCGGGTTCGATCCCGGCCCCATTTGACCAGTCTCGTCCAGCGTTCTCAGAAATCACTGTCTCCCCCTCCACCCCACCCTACCCCTTCACACCCACCTGACAAAAACAGGGCCGGTTGGCAAGAGCAGGAACCGCCCATTGGCGATTTGGTGATCAAACTGACGGAACATCCACCAGTGGTTTCCAGCAGCTGGGGAGAGAATCTCTCTTCTCGTTGATGGTTGCCCGAGAGGTGCGGAACTTAGCCACTGTGAACAAGGAGACCATTACAACTCTGTTCACAAGTTAGCTAAGCCCTGTACCGCAACGTGCTGGCTCGAGAAAGAGAGGGAGAGAAAGTGGGAGAGCAATAGAAAGGAAGGGAGATTGGGTTGGATTTTATTTATTGTCACATGTACCGACGTACAGTGAAAAGTATTTTTCTACGAGCAGCTCAACAGATCATTAAGTACATGAAAAGAAAAGGGAATAAAAGAAAATACATAATAGGGCAACACAAGGTACACAATGTAACTACATAAGCACCGGCATCGGGTGAAGCATACAGGGGTGTAGTATTAATGAGGTCAATCCATAAGAGGGTCGTTTAGGAGTCTGGTGACAGTGGGGAAGAAGCTGTTTTTGAGTCTGTTCGTGCGTGTTCTCAGACTTCTGTATCTCCTGCCCGATGGAAGAAGTTGGAAGAGTGAGTAAGCCGGGTGGGAGGGGTCTTTGATTATGCTGCCCGCTTTCCCCAAGGCAGCGGGAGGTGTAGATGGAATCAATGGATGGGAGGCGGGTTCGTGTGATGGACTGGGCGGTGTTCACGACTCTCCGAAGCTTCTTGCGGTCCTGGGCCGAGCCGTTGCCATACCAGGCTGTGTTGCAGCCCGATAGGATGCTTTCTATGGTGCATCTGTAAACGTTGGTAAGAGTTAATGTCGAATTTCCTTAGTTTCCTGAGAGAAGTGAGAGAGAGAGAAATAGAGAGAGAAAAGAGAGAGAGAGAGAGTGTTAGAAAGAGAGCGAGAAATATAGAGAGAGATGGGCAGTGCGTTATCACCACATTCACTTCCGTTCTTCCGAGAGACAACGATGTTGAGTCCATCCCTAAGGAACCTGCTTATTGAGCCTCCTACCCGCGTGGATAGAGCAATTCCCACTCGACCATCACCCCACCCCCCCCCCCCTCCCACCCTCCCAACTATTAAAATCTCTTTCGCACACAAGGCAAGTCTGGTGGTGTTGAACAGGACATCAGTACAAAACAAAGAGGAAAACTACCCGAGATGGAAACATTGCACAAAATTTGATTCCGGTTTCTTCTCCCCCTCTTTTTGAGAAAAGGGATGGCCGACGGTAGCAGCGACGTCATTTTTCGGTTTTGTTCCGGTGCGGTACACATGTCACCAACTGGTAATCCCTGGCAATGTGATTCTGCGATTCGTCGAAAATCACATCACCAGGAATCCCCTTCAGCAACAGTGGAAACCTAGGCAACGAGCAAGGAACAGGCCTCCAATCGATTGTTGCTCTGTCTTCCGGTTCACAAGCTAGCAAAATGATAGGACCGGAAGAGCGCAGGAGACCATTCGGCCCGTCGCCCGTGTTGGCCGGACAGCCTGACAATCCAACCCGAAACCGAATGTTAGGCCTGTAATTTCAACACTGGACGAGTTTGATAAAATGGGTGTCCATGCAGTGACAGGAAATAGTTTATTTAGCATTCCACCCGAGTGGGTTTAAAGAGACAGTGTCACGGCACCGGGCATTGGGGCAGGAAGTTCATCAACACTTTCATTTCGAGCTTGAGAAAATTGCCTTTTTCGCTCACCCCAGAATGTGGTTCTCTCAGCTGGCCCTCCGTCCCAGGATTTCTCCTGGAAGTGCTGACACGGTTCTACGGACACTGGCGTTCCTCAGTAACTAGACCATGCGGCCACTCTTCTGTTGCGAGACTGGACTTGCCCTCGAGGTCGAGTCCCCATTCAGGTCTTCGCCCGATATCCACAAATATACTTCTTTCCTTTTCTCTCGAAAACAGAGGGGCTCGGGGAGGATGACGGGTTTGACCCAGAGGAGATCCCCCGGATTTCCACGGAATGGGATCCGGAGGCCAGGACTGTTTAAAGGGTTTAATGACTGCAGATGGGAAGAGCAGCCAAACAACCCCATCCCAGAACTAGAGGAGCCATGGATACAAGGTGGATGCCAATAAATAAAATAGGAGGGGCGACAGGTGGCACAGTGGTTAGCATTGTGGCTTCACAGCGTCAGGGTCCCAGGTTCGATTCCCCGCTGGGTCACTGTCTGTGCGGAGTTTGCATGTTCTCCCCGTGTCTGCGTGGGTTTCCTCCGGGTGCTCCGGTTTCCTCCCACAGTCCAAAGACGTGCAGGTTAGGTGGATTGGCCATGATAAATTACCCTTAGTGACCAAAAAGGTTAGGAGGGGTTATTGGGTTACGGGGATAGGGTGGAAGTGAGGGCTTAAGCGGGTCGGTGCAGACTCAATGGGCCGAATGGCCTCCTTCTGCATTGTATATTCTATGGTCTAATGCGGGAACTAGGTGGGGGCATGGGGAGCGGGGGGGTTGTAAATTAAAAATGTCAAAACTAAGATTGGTAGATTTTTATTCGGCAAACCAGAGATATAAAACCAAAGCGGGGTTGATAGAGATACTAATCCAGCATGATCAAATTAATGATAGGCTCAAGGGGCAGAATGGCCTCCTCTTCGTTTCTATCTAGACGTTTCGAGTAGAGGGCCTCACGTGGTCAGACAGTGTGCCCCTCAGGAGCTGCACCGGATGCACCGGCTAATCCTCACCTAGAAGGCGACAGCGAACCGTTAACAGGTGCGACTGGACTGGATCAGAAGCTGTTCCCGGCCTTATCATCTCATTCTGTAAAACAACAACAGCAACAAAAAACACATTTTAGCAAGTGTCTCGATAACGTCTCAAAGCATCACTTACCAACGTTAGAGTGCAGTGCCTCAAGTGTGTCGGTGTCTTGCCTTGGAGCAGAAAGTGGGTGAATTTAAGCCCCGGTCGAGAGATGTGTGCGCAACTCTGGACTGTGAGCCTTACTGAGGGAATGCTGCACCTCGGAAGGGGGCTGCCTTTTAGGCGAGATTTTGAATTCAGCCCCCAGTCTTCCCTCTCGAGTGGACGTAAAATATCATTAAAGAGGAGCAGGGGGAGCTCCCTTCCCAGTCCTGGTCAATATTTATCCCTCAATAACAAAAAAGCACCAAAGTAGATGATCTTATCGCGATTGCGTTGCTGCTAGCGGGATCTTGCTGCGCGCAAATTTGCTTACACTTCATATAAAAGTACGTCCTGTCAAATGGGCTGTAAAGTGTGTTTGGGTTGTCCTGAGGTCATGAAAGGCGCTATATAAATGCAAGTCTTTCTTTCACCTGCTGCTTTGTGTCATTTTTGTTTCCCTCGACACAGCTGACACAAGAATGGTTGAGTTGAATAATCAATTAATCTTTTTCAAAATGGGTGAAAGGAATGTTGGCCAAGGAAACTCCCTGTTCTTCTTCGAACAGTGCCTCGGGACATCTTTTAACGCCCGCCCGGACAGGCAGACTGAAACCTCACCTAAAAAGGCATCTCGCCACTCCTGGAATGTCATTCCAGATTAGATGCTTGGCTTCTATTGCGAGGTTCAAACCCGCAAGTCAGAGTGCGGCTGACTGGAGTTCAAACAGACGCACAGCACGTCGGCAATTTTAAATGCTGGTAATCAAATTAAAAACGGGGCAAGTAGCAATTTCCCCCCCCAAATCTCGAGAGTTTACACAGATCTATGAGGTGTCATTAGAATAGAAAAGGTTACGGTGCAGAAAGAGGCCATTCAGCAACCATTCATTTCATTTCATTTCATGTCTGCACCAGCCAAAAAAATATACCTTTTTAAATGAGTTGAGTGTTTCAGCCTCAACTACCAACATAGGCCGAGAATTCCTGATGCTTGCCATCTCTGGGTAAAAAAGATGTTCCTCATGTCCTCTCTAATACTTTGACCCATCACCTTAAACCCATGCCCCCTGGCCATACACCCCCTCAGCCAGGGAAATTCAATCCCCCAAGATGCAAAAGGAGAACGGCCTGGATTGACACATCTACTGTGTGTCCGGGACCGCCCCACAGCCAATAAATGGCAACAACGATGACACTTCATAAAGTAACGTAGAGACACCGGCTGCCAATTTGATCAAACGGCCAGATAATCCGTTTTTTGCGATGTTGATTGAGGGATACATGTTGGTCAAGACACGGGGGGCCAACTCCCCTGACCCCCCCCCACCCCTCCGCTCTGTTCCATAGCCCCAAGGAAAGACTTGCATAACATTCAGTGATATTGTGACATGGCAAGAATTCCGACCCTTTACGAACCCAGTCTGGAGCCCGCCCCCCTGGATGATGAACAAAATAATTCCGTCTAAACGCCGCACCGACACTTTAGACAACAAGGCGGCAGACAGTTCAATGACGCATCCGAAAGGCCGAATCGCTGACAGTGCAGCACTCCCTCACTATATGCAAGAAGGAGCAGCCAACCCCAGATCAAATACATTCCCTCCTACGAACGGCAAACAATTCATGATTAATTAATAATTAAAGATGAGGTAATGGGTGGGATTTTTGAGGTAGGGGCCTGCCCTGAGTCTGGAGATTCCTGCCCGAGGTCAGTGGGCTGGGCCGGACAATTTATACCAATCTCTCTCCTTTGGGAATTCGGGATTTGTCGCATGTTTATCACTTAGTCCCAGCGGTAAATCTTTCTGCTCATCTTAAAGCTGGGGAGGCAGGTTCCTCAAGGCCCAAACCGTTGCTTGTGGAATATGATCGATCGCGGAGTAAGATTGATTTCCGAGGGAGTTTTCCTGGCAATTGTTCAAAACGGGGATTAATACTTTTCCCCCATTTGGGGAGCTGATGGCATCGTGGTAATATCGCTGGACTAGTAATCCAGAGGCCCAGCTCTGAGGGGAAAAAGGGTTCAAATCCCACCACGGCAGCTGGTGGAATTTAAATTCATAAATGAACAAAATCTGGATTGCAAGCAGTCTCGGTGATGGCAACCTTCGCCAATTGTCCATCTGGTTCACTAATGCCCATGTGGGGAAGAAAGTCTGCCATCCTAATCTGGTAATCTGGTCTGGCCTACATGTGACTCTTATACATGAATACACGATGAGGATGCGAATAGAGGGATACGGACCCGGGAGTGCAGAAGGTTTTAGTTTGGACAGACAAGATGGCCGGCGTAGGTTTGGAGGGCCGAAGGGCCTGTTCCTGTGCTGTACTGTTCCTTGTTAACTGCCTCTCGGAAACGCCGAGCGGACCATTCAGATCAAGGGTGATTCGGGGTGGTTGACTAAAACGGAGGTCGCCTGTGTTTCCAACATGGAAAGGATGAAGAAAAGAATATGGCCCTGAAGGGAGCCACCTTGGGTTCCAGAGGACTCTGCTTTTGCTTATAAGGGTGGCTTTGGCTCAGAGAGACGGAGGTGTCCTTGGAGACCCCGATAGTCGGTCATGGCTATGCCACCGACGGTTTTCCCCGCCTCGGAATGCGGGGCGGGATCTCTGACCGCGGTCGATTCTGCAGACGGCCCCCACGGAATTTCCAGGCCACAATGTTAACGAAAGGAACACCAAGCGAGACACTTCCGAAATACTGTCCGAAACAGGTCTACCGTTGTAAGCTCAGTCCGGTTGCCCAACCGGGTTCTGGGTATTGCCGGGGACGATAAAACGGGGTGCTCGGCACACTCCCCGAATTCTCCATTGGCCTTTGGTGAAGCCTCCTTTATCTGCGGCTTATAATCGCTGCGCATCTTCAAAGCTCCGGCGCTGAGGTTATTCTGAAAGAAGGGGCCGTTTCCTGGAAATGCCGTCTGCCTCGCCTCGAAACCACCGCTCTAAATCACTGGAAGAGCGATAAAGATATCCGTTAGAAGGGCAACTCTCTCTCTCTCTCTGCAAGGCTTTGCACACTCGACTCTCTGCAAATTATTTGAGAAAACCACACGCTAGTGTTTCTCTCTTGTAAGCCACTTGCGGTCTCTTTTCATTAACCCCTTGCTTGCTGGGTCTATTTGCAATCCAGCGGTTACCTGCCCTCTCATCGTTATAACCTTCACTTTTTTTAAACCTTCTTCCTTGTCTCGGTCTTGTTCAGGACTATGGGTTTCACCCTCGCGAAATACCCCGGACTCCCTCCAGCAATTGAAGACAAAATCATGCAGGACCCGTTTGCAAACTGGCAGAAAGATACCGTGGCGACAAAAGCGATTCTTTTCAAATTTTCTTTGAACACTTTATTAACTAAAAAAAAGGGGGAGATGTGAGGAAGGACCGTTTCATCAGTAATTCTGTGATCTTTTGAACTATTGGATGCTCTGAATTGGATGATGAAACGGCTCAGTTCTCTATTGACAAAATTGTGCTCTCGATGTGGGCGAGTCTGTTTCCTTAATCTACTCATGGAGCAACTATCTGCATATCTCCGCCAGTGACCCACACAAGGCAAACACTCAGCATTCAAGGGGAGGCCGTGTGTCATGTGAGAGTGCCTTTAGGAAATGGGTGCTTATAAATGGGTGTGTATATAAATATCTGTAGTGAGAGTACCTTTAAGAAATGGGTGTTTATAAATGGGTGTGTATATAAATATCTGTAGTGAGAGTACCTTTAAGAAATGGGTGTTTACCACTGCAGTGATGTCAGAGAGTGGGTGGGGCTGGGCTGTCCGTCAGCTTTTTTACTTTCATTTTAGGCTGTTTGCTGTAGGGTGTGTTTTAGTTTCATTTTCAGTGTTGGAGCTGAAGCCAGACCAAGCAGGTGTACTGCTGTTCTCTCTGCCATCAAAAGACTATCTCTTGATCATTTGGTGAATTCAGAATTATAAATGTTTTCAGTAGTGACTTTAACCTGATGTGCTTCTGTTAAAAGGGGTTTCTTTTGGATGTTAAAAGGACAGCGTAAGCATTACTGAGTGTTGTATTCTTTGGGGGTTGTATTTTAATTGATGGTTGCTGAGATGTTCTCTGTATGTTTCAAAAATGTTAACTTGAGTTCATAGAATAAACATTGTTTTGCTTTAAAAAATACGTTTCCATTTCTGCTGTACCACACCTGTAGATTGGGCCGTGTGCTCCCCATACCACAATCTATTAAAAATCGTGGGTCAGGTGAACTCCATGACACACTTTGGGGTTCTCTAAACCCTGGCCCATAACACGTGGCATAGTGGTATTATCCCTAGACTCGTAATCCAGAGACCCAGGGTAATGTTCTGGGTACATGGGTTCAAATCCCACCACACCGAACGGTGAAATTTGAATTCAATAAAAATTAAAAGTCCAAAGGTGACCATGAAATCATTGTCGATTGCCGTAAAAATCCATCTGGTTCATTAATGTTCTTTAAGGAAGGAAATCTGCCGTCAATACCCGGTCTGGCCTACGTGTGACTCCAGGTCCACAGCAATGTGGGTGTCTACTAAAACACTCTCTGAAGTAGCCCAGCAAGTCACTCAGCACAAGGGCAATTAGGGATGGGCAATAAATTTAGATACCCAATTCTTTTTTCCCAATTAAGGGGCAATTTAACATGGCCAATTAACCTCGCCTGCACATCTTTGGGTTGTGGGGGCGAAACCCACGCAGACACGGGGAGAATGCGCAAACTCCACACGGACAGTGACCCAGAGCCGGGATTGAACCTGGGATTTTGGCGCCGCGAGGCAGCAGTGCTAACCAGTGCGCCACCGTGATGCCCGGGATGGGCAATAACTGCTGACCCAGCCAGTGCGGCCCACACCCCATCAATGAATGAATGAAAGAATTGGTTCCCTGCATTTCTGTAATGCAATACAGCTTCATTATCAGAAACTGCATCGTCATACATTCATACATTTTTGGGGCACACTTGGTCTGCATTTATATAGCACCTCAGGACATCCCAAGGTGTTTCAACGACCAATGAGGTATTTTTTGAAGTGTTGTGACGTAGGAAAGACAGTAGCCAATTTCTATATGGCAGGATCCCACACACGACAACCTGATAATCTTTACATCGAGCTGGTGATTGGAGGGATAGATATTTGGCCAGGACAGTACTGGGGAGGATGGCCCCTGCTTTTCTTCGAAATAGTGGCCTTGGGATCTTTCCATCCACTTTGGGGGGCGGGGGGGGTAAAAGACCCGACTTCGGTTTGATGTCTCAACCGGCACCTCCAGCAGTGCAGGGCCTGGATTTAACCCTGGAGTGGGGTTTGAACCCCCGGCCCTCTGCCAGAGACCAGACCCGGGTGCTTCTGAAGCCTTAAAGGCTGCCTTCAACTCGCTGACCCCCTGCCATATGGGCAGAGGTACGGATTGACCGGGGGGAGGTGGCCGATTCCCGTCACGTGGCAGCTGAAGACCCCCAGAATAAGAGCTACACGGTGGTCTGAACCGTGGACCTCACCTCTCTGCCGCCTCGAAACCACTTGACCTTTGATTTCCTCGGCGCTGATGCAATCCTGCTCCTTCAAGAACATTCCAGTCTCTGTGACCTCCCCCCACCCACCGACACATGCTTTCTGTCCGATAAAGTGAATGATTAACCCGAGATCTCGGCTGGGCGAGAGATAAGATTCCACTGAACATACAAAGCGATTGCGTGGGTTTAAGTTAAATTAGCCCCACCGCTTATTTCAACCTTTGGAGCTCTCCCCCTGCCGCCCCACCCCAACCAGCATTATTCCCTCAATTGACAGCACAGTGAAAGATTATCTAGTCATTATCACATCACCTCTAGTGGGATCTTGCTGTGCACAAACCAGCAGTTGCATTTTAATAATAATAATCTTTATTGTCACAAGGAGGCTTACATTAACACTGCAATGAAGTTACTGTGAAAATCCCCTAGTCGCCACACTCCGGCGCCTGTTCGGGTACACGGAGGGAGAATTCAGAATGTCCAATTCACCTAACAAGCACGTCTTTCGGGACTAGTGGGAGGAAACCGGAGCACCCGGAGGAAACCCGCGCAGACGCGGGGAGAACGTGCAGACTCCGCACAGATGGTGACCCAAGTCAGGAATCGAACCCGGGTCCCTGGCGCTGTGAAACAGCAGTGCTAACCACTGTACCAACGTGCCGGCCCTTAAACACCGACTACACTTGTGCTTTGGTTGCAAAGTGCTTTGGCACCTCCTGAGGCGCTATATAAATGCGGGCCTTTGTTTTGCACAGGCAGCATGCTAACAGGGATGGTTCTGCTGTAGCCATTCACCCCCTCTGCGCAGATGGAGGCCGGTCAGCCCCACTGATTAATCCCACGCCGCCGGTTCTCTCCCCAAATCCCAGCAACGTCTTCCTTAGTGTCTGACCCATTTCCTTTTCAAAGTTAGAATCCCTTTTATTGTTTGCCCCAGTTGCTCCGAGAACACGCGAGGAGGTCAACACCATCCAGGACAAAGCAATCCATTTGACTGGCCCGATCCACCACCTTAAACATTCCCATCATTGTCCACAGTGGCCGCAGTGTGTACCGTCTACAAGGTGCTCAGCAGCCACATGTCAAGGTTCCTTCGACAGCACACTCCAAACCCACAGCCTGTACCATTCAGAAACTGGAAAGGCAGCGTGCACACGGAAAGCTCCAAGTCACACTCACCACCCTGACTTGGAAATATATATCGGCCGTTCCTTCACTGTCGCTGGGACTCCTGGAACTCCCTCTCTGACAGCACTGTGGGCGTACCTACACCACGTGGACCGCAGTGGTTCAAGAAGGCAGCTCACCCACCACCTTCTCGTGGGCAATTCGGGATGGGCAACAAATGGTGGCCGAGCCAACGATGCCCACATTCCAACAAGGAATGAAAAGCTAAATTGCGCCTCCCCCTCACTTTCTTCCTGCCCCTGCACTCGTTAAAACCTGAAACAACGGGCACGACCCCCGGCCCGCATCCCGTGGCAACGGCTACGGTGGCACCGCAATTCCGGATGTGTATATATTGTACAGGATAAACCTTTCTGTACAATAAAGTAAATTAACGCGGGTTAAGAAAAATGTGTATGTATACACATCTGGAATTGCGGTGCACCGCGGCCAGTGGAACCCCCGGGATTCCCGGCGGCCATCACGCCTCGCCAGATGTAACCCGAACCCGAGAGATGGCACGATCTGGGTCCTGCCCACAACGGGTAGGACCCAGAATTCGCAGCCCGGACGAGGGCGGCCATTTTGCGCGCTTTCCGCAGCCTCCCGCGCTTGTACGCGCCAAAAGGGACATTGACGCAGAAGGATGTGACACGCAGGCGCGCTCTACGCAGGACCGAACTGCGCATGCGCGGTGGCGCAACGAACGCCATGACGTCACGACGTGCGGCAACTGTGGATCTGCACATTTAAAGCGGCAATGTCCAGCAAAGAATCGACAATGCCTCCGCTGTGGCAAGATGGGCCACTACGCTGCCTGCTGTCAAGCAGCTCAACCTGCCAACGCTCCCCAATTCCGCCAGCCACTATGCCTTTTTTAAAAATAAATTTAGTGTACCCAATTCATTTTTCCAATTAAGGGGCAATTTAGCGCGGCCAATACACCTAACCTGCACATCTTTGGGTTGTGGGGGCGAAACCCACGCAGACACGGGGAGAATGTGCAAACTCCACACGGACAGCGACCCAGAGCCGGGATCGAACCCGGGACCTCGGCGCCGTGAGGCAGCAGTGCTAACCACTGCGCCACTGTGCTGCCCCCCTGCCGCCGTATCCAACGGCTACCTGGCATCTACCAGCCTCGCCGGGGAGATGCCAGCCGGGGTAGGGTGCCAGTGCCAAGGTGGCGGGCTGGCATTTTGCCCATACCAAGTTGGGGCCTGGGTGTGCCCTGCCCGTGAGAGGTGGAGCACATTGGGGGGGGCGCGCCAGTGAGCCCCTTATATGTGAGTTGGGGTCCGGCGGGTCCGGGGGCTGCCTTGAGGTTGAGAGATCGGGTCATCATTCAAAAATGGTGTCCCGCTCCCATTTACACAGAGGAGTCCTCAGCCCAGGAGTCATGTCACGGAGTGCAGCCTTTGGGGGGGGGGGGGGCCTCGAGGCAGCAGTGCTAACCACTGCTACCCCTAGAGAGCGAATGTTTGTGGAAGGGGGCTGCTTTGACCTGGGTGGTGTCGAGCTTCTTGAGTGTTGTTGGAGCTGCGCTCATCCAGGCAAGTGGAGAGTATTCCATCACACTCCTGACCTGTGCCTTGTAGCTGGTGGACAGGCTTTGGGGAGTCAGGAGGCGAGTTACTCGCTGCAGGATTCCTGGCCTCTGACCCGCTCTTGTAGCCACAGTATCTATGCAAGAGGTCAGATTTGGAGAAGCACGTAAATCTCGGTGAGTTGTAGGGCTGGAACAAAGAACAAAGGACAAAGAAAAGTACAGCACAGGAACAGGCCCTTCGGCCCTCCAAGCCTGTGCCGACCATGCTGCCCGTCTAAACTAAAATCTTCTACACTTCTTGGGTCGTTATCCCTCTATTCCCACCCTATTCATGTATTTGTCAAGATGCCCCTTAAATGTCACTATCGTCCCTGCTTCCACCACCTCCTCCGACAGCGCGTTCCAAGCACCCATTACCGTCTGTGTAAAAAACTTGCCTCTTACATCTCCTCTAAACCTTGCCCCTCGCACCTTAAACCTATGCCCCCTAGTAATTGACCCCTCTACCCTGGGAAAAAGACTCTGACTATCCACTCTGTCTATGCTCCTCATAATTTTGTAGACCTCTTATCAGGTCGCTCCTCAACCTCCGTCGTTGCAGTGAGAACCAACCGAGTTTACTCAACCTCTCCTCATAGTTAATGCCCTCCATACCAGGCAACATCCTGCTAAATCTCTTCTGCACCCTCTCTAAAGCCTCCGCATCCTTCTGGTAGTGTGGCGACCAGAATTGAACACTATACTCCAAGTGTGGCCTAACTAAGGTTCTATACAGCTGCAACAAGACTTGCCAATTCTTATACTCAATGCCCCGGTCAATGAAGGCAAGCATGCCGTATGCCTTCTTGACTACCTTCTCCACCTGTGTTGCCCGTGACCTGTGGACCTGTACACCTAGATCTCTCTGAGGTGATTACAGAGACAGTAAGGGGGAGATTTCACGCTCGCACTCACACACAAGGATGAGAAGTTTACATTTGAGGGGAATTAATTCCACGATACTGGAATGAGGGGTACACTGGTTGACCGAGGCACGGGGGTGGTGGTGGGGGGGGGGAGGGGGTGGGAGGGGTTACAACCCTCCACAATCGGCCTGGCCTCTCCAGGAACCAAAGATCAATCTCCAGGACGCTGCTGGATGGGACCCTGGAGAAAAATCATCAGGACAGAGTAAAGATTTTTTTTTTTGTCATTTTCTGTGAACCAGATACAAAAAAATTTTAAATGCGGGGATAAATCAGCCAATTGGGTTAATGAGTCTTAGAAAGGTTTTTAAAAAAAATCTTTTTATTGGTATTTTCCATATTTATAAACAATTGTATATATACACATTTTTCTTAACCCGCGTTAATTTACTTTATTGTAACTTTATATACATTTCGCTGCCTATGGGCCCTTCTATTCCGCCCCCTCCCGATTTGGGTAGAAGGTTGGCCAGCATTGGCAGTGGAGTTGGGTAGCTGTCGTAGAGGGGGGAACCCGCTCCTCATACTTCCTTCGGTCCAGCTCTCAATTCCTGCCATTGACCATTCCTCTGAAGATCAGCACTACTCTTGCATCATACCCCAGAGCACACGATACACGGACGGCAATTTGCATCATTTCCCCCTCGCCCGTGGTAATTAATGGCAAAACGTGAACCCGATATGCATGAGAATGCAACAAGCTCCTGTTGAATTAAAACAAGCCAATTCTTTGAGGAATATGTTTCCTTTGAAGCTCACGCCCAACAAAATCCACATGTTTTCGATCTCAAGACATGTGCCAAAGGCATATCTGCAGATTCTCCCGACCGAATGTCAAACGAGGAATATGAGGTAAGGGGACACCGAGCAAATCTGAATTTAATAAATGTTTGGGTAGCACAAACAGAATGAGGAATGGTTCAATTTAACAACAGCATACCACTGCGAGCGCACGTACACCGCTAAAATTCCACTTTACTCCCTATTTCATACATGTTGCAGTCATTTATTCCCATTTGTAACGCTGTGTGGAAATGTATCCAAAATCCTTTGACCTGCCTCCTCAAGCCTTGCCTCAATTCCCTCTGGCTCTGAAGTGCAGTTGGGGCACTGGGGGAGTAGAATCCTGCCGAAGTTTTCTTCTTCAGGATCCTTCCTTTTGCTGAGGGTGGGAGGCGAGGGGCGCGATCTAACTAAATGAAAAAGGGAGTCTGCACTGGGCAGGATTAGCGGGGTCGTTCCAGATGCTTGTAATGCAGTGAACGGCCCCGCTATCTAACGGCACTCTGTTGCTATTCCGATGATGGTGCTCTTCCATGCAGGAAGAGATCGGGTGACCCCCAACGTGCCTATTGGGGGGGGTTCCTCGAGTCTCCCCACACCCCACCTCACAGGGGTAGGTCACCCTGGAGCCTGATCCTGGCATGGGCAAAATGCCAGCCTGCCAGCCTGGCAGTGCCCATTCCAGCCTGCCAGTGCCCATGCAAGCCCGGCAGTGTCCATGCCAGCCTGGCAGTGCCCATGCCAGCCTGCCAGGGCCCATGCCAGCCTGCCAGGGCCCATGCCAGCCTGGCAGTGCCCATGCCAGCCTGGCAGTGCTCATGCCAGCCCGGCAGTGCCAAGGTGGCACAGCCATGGTGCCAGGCTGGCAGTGCCAATGTGCCAGGTGGCACCAACAGGGCCTGCGTGCCACCCTGCCCAGATGGCAAGAACCCAAGGGCCTCCGATCACCTGGGAGACCCCCCCCCCCAGGGTCCTCCGATCGCCTGGGAGACCCCCACCCAGGGTCCTCCGATCGCCTGGGAGCATCCGATCGCCTGGGAGACCCCCCCCTCTGCACCCCAGTATCATTCCGCCTGGTGGGGACCAGTGCTGTATGGAGCCCGGTTGGAGTCTCCTCAGCGAGGCCGGCAGATGCCGGGTAGTCTTTCGATCCGGCGCGGCCACAGTTAAAACAGCATTTATGCTCTTTTAACTATGAGAGTCTAGGTCCCGCCCATAAGTAAGGACTGTCGAGAATCCCGGGAGAGGCGTCTCCTGGGGATCTATAGGCCGTGTCCCGCTCTGATTCAGTTGCACCGTCTGCTTCGCCCTTAAGCGGCCACTGCCTATTTTCGTTTTGCGCCTCAATTTCACTGCTGACTCTGGGATGATTTCCCTTCCTCACCAACAAAATATTTCTCAGATCCCGCGGTTGTTTCCACTCGGACGTTACGGAGACAATCCCGAGCACATTTTAAATTGGGGTCAGTGTCGAAGCCGGCTCCCATCTGTGCTAACCGTCTGTTCGAGCCGGCGGGATTAGATGTCCGGGGTAGGGGGAAGGGAAGGAGGTGGGGAGAATGGCCAAATAGTTCTTGGAGGGGCGGTTTGCCAGTCTCGAGGAATCGGCCGAGTTGGGTTCTCGGGTTCAAATTCATTCAGGTATCTCCTAGTTCGCAACATTGTGAGACGGATTTCCGTGACATTCCCCGTGGCCCCGCCGACATCTCTAATGGCGAGGGCCCTTTCGCTCGCGGGGGTCGGAAGAAGGGCGTACTTCCGCTACTTATGGACGAATTTTGTCGGAAAAGTCGATGTCAGTGGTGGGGGTTAAGGTTAGGTGGGAGGAGGAGTTGGGGCCCAGAAGGCGATGCCGAGGTGTGGAGCGAGGCCCTTCGCTTGATAAAAAAAAAAAATATTTTTAAAACTATGGGATGATACGTGGCAAGGTCTCAACCTTTTCCGCAGTGTCTAACCTCAAGTCCGCTTCGTCAGGAGAGGGCCCTGGAGGTGCCAGATAAAAGGTGGCGAGATCGTCTCCTGGTTCTTCTCCTCAGCCGATGTGGGGTGCCAGGGTACTCCCACTGGCGTGCAACGCCAGCTGTCTGGAGGCATCGGCGAGGGCAGAAGGCACAGTGGGACACCCCTAGCCACATTCAAAACTGGATTGTGCGGCTGGTAAAGACTCAAAAGAGGTCATTATGGGGTCTGGGGTAGCAGGCTGACTGATAGCCGAATTAATATTCCGGTTGGGAGAAGGGAAGGAATGCCACATTTTAAATATCGGACGTGTTGCACGCCCAGAATGTGCAAACTCCACACGGACAGTGACCCAGGGCCGGGATTCGAACCCGGGTCTTCAGTACCGTAGTCCCAGTGCTAACTAGAATAATGAATTTAGGCCGAGACTGGGGCCTCTGGATTACTAATCCAGCGGCAGGAGCACCATATCAATGTTTTTTTAACATAATCTTTATTATTGTCACAAGTAGGCTTACATTAACACTGCAATGAAGTTACTGTGAAAATCCCCAAGTCACCACATTCGCCTGTTCGGGTACACGGAGGGAGAATTCAGAATGTCCAAATTACCTAACAGCATGTCTTTCGGGATTTGTAGGAGGAAACCGGAGTACCCGGAGGAAACCCACGCAGACACGGGGAGAACGTGCAGACTCCGCACAGACAGTGACCCAAGCCAGGAATCGAACCTGGGACCCTGGCGCTGTGAAGACATAGTGCTAACCACTATGCTACCGTGCTGCTCAATAGGAGAGTAACTCAATAAATGACCAGACCATCTGTTGGTTGAGGGATAAAAGTTGTTCTGTACACCTTGGTTCTTCTTCAGGCAATGCCATGGGATGATTTACCTGTGCCCAAGAATGACAGCCGGGCATTTCAATATCTCGTCCAAAAGCTATCGCACCCTCACGGCCGGACACAAGTCTTGTGGAGCGGGGATTTGAAGCCATGTACCTCAAGACTCAAGAGGCGAGGAATCTGTCCACCCAGCCGCAGCCGAGACCTAACTTACAATCCCCTTCCGAAAGGGAGGGAGGGCAGGCTGGACCAACTCATAGTGGCACAGCCGGGGTACTCTTTTCACGCGAGGGGTATGGTTCACTTTTCTAGCTGTACGTTTAGCAGCAGTGAACGGGTCCCCGCAACTCCCAGGGAAGAAGAAGAAGAATTAAAACTCTCTTAGCCCATATTCAGCGATTTTCTGTTCCTTTTCTGGCCGATGTTTTATTTTCTGTTTCGCTCCTACCACAAGCAGGAACAGGCAAGTCTTACTTAAGCATTACAGGGTTTCATGAGGGCTGCAGATACTATTTCCCTTCGTGCCACTCGCAGTAACCTCAAGGTCGATGAGGTTGAATTTGAGGATGAGAGATTTCAAAACTTGTCAACTCCCCGTGATGTCTTATTCGGAATCCTACGGCGTGCGTTCAACGAGTAATTGCAAAAGATGGAATACGGTCACTTCACACAGAGTCGTACCGGCGATTTTCCAAGCTGGGCCACGCACATAGGAGAGATTAAACGGACGGCCCTATCAAACCGCTGGGACTTATTACAATCCACACAACACATCTTCACGACGATCGCTATCTCAGCGTAGGGCAAGAACACCCAGCTACATGCGCTCGTCGCGGTACCCTGTTCCAATTTGGTCAGATCGCGCCCTTCATTTTAGATTGACTCTCCACATTTTCCCTACCAAAAAGCTTCACTTCACACTTGGCGCCGCCATTAAGTTCCATCTGCCACGTATCCGCCCATTCCGCCAGCCTGCCGCAGTCTATCTCGATCCTCCTCACAGCTCACAATACTTCCCAGATTCGCGTCATCCGCAAATATTGAAATTGTGCCCACCGCAACCAAGTCTCGGCCATGGATATAAATCAAGAAATATATATCACGGCAGGATGTGCGGTCCTTGGGAGGGGCAAAATTGACCAAAAAAAGATGAATTATGCAAGTACGGTACAAAATAGAATCATTATATGCACAGTATCTCAATTGTGGGTTCAGAATCTTGATCTTTTTATAACTGGCATTCAAAGCACGCAGTGGGATTATAGTCTTTGCATAAATTATGTGTTTACGATATTTTCTTTTGGTTATATACTGTAGATGTTTTACCCAGCCTGTTGACAGAATCTGCTTGCCAGCTGTGCCCCATTTGGGTCGGCGACTGAGGCCGCCAACGCTGCCAGTTTTATAGCCCCCAGGGACACCCGAGATGCCAGACATATGAATGGCAATTGCCTCACGAAAGCTTCTCTGTGGGTGGGCCAGCAATCTGCTCCACGGGATCGATGCACTGAACTAAACCGTTTAGAAACAGAGCGCCAGATGTGATACTTGCCCCCCCAGCGCGGACAATGCACAGACGAGACAGCAAAGAAGAACGCAAAGCCGATCGTTATCATAAAGATGATCCCACTTCCCGCCTCAAAACATCCCTCCATCGCCAGCACACACAGGCTGCAGTGTGCGCAGGCCACTGGACGCACTGCAGCAGTTTGGAAACATATCGGTCGTTCCTTCACTGTCTCTGGATCAAAACTCTGGAACTCCCTCCCTAACAGCACTGTGGTTGTACCTACACCTCATGGACTGCAGCGGCTAAGGCAGCTCAGCGCCACCTTCTCAAGGGCAATTCGGGCTGGGCAATAGACGTTGGCCATGCCAGTCACGCCCACATCCCAGAAGTGGATTAAAAGAAGTTCTAAAGCAAAGGAGGGCCATTCGGACCATTGTGTCACCTCCCTGTTCTATCCCCTTTGCCCCCTAAATATTTCCATGAATAAGTGTGTTTTTAATTATTAATTTGTGGGTTGGGGCAACATTTATTGCCCATCCCTAATTGCCCTTGAACGGAGTGAATTTCTGGGCCATTTCAGAGGGGAATTTCAGAGTCAATCACACTGTTGCAGATCTAGCCAGACCGGGTAAGGACGGCAGATTTCCTTCCCTAAAGGACATTAGTGAACCAGATGGGTTTTTATGACAAATCGACAGTGGTTTCATGGTCACCTTTTATTGATTTAAACTTCCGCACCATCCATCATGGTGGGGTTCAAACCCCGAAGCCCCATGCATTGCCCTGTGTCTCTGGAATACAACTCCAGTGACAACACCACAACACTACCACCTTAGCCAAAGCAGATGGTAACTTAAAGCCCTCGTATGGTATTGCTCTTTGCAAAATAGTAACAGTTAATTGAAGGGTTAGATCGCTGAAAGAATGTGTGGAGATGTATTAACTAATCCAGCAAATCACATAGATTTCACGGAAATCATGAAAATCATGCACTCCCCATGAAGAACGAGAGAAAATTATGGAA
The DNA here is from genome assembly GCF_047496885.1 of Scyliorhinus torazame. Lineage (NCBI taxonomy): Eukaryota > Metazoa > Chordata > Chondrichthyes > Carcharhiniformes > Scyliorhinidae > Scyliorhinus > Scyliorhinus torazame. The sequence goes on from NC_092733.1 coordinate 19,199,452, forward strand.
TAAATTGCTCTATTAAACAACCCTAGTTTTGTCAGGCCATTTCTACCCATGTGTAAATATCACTGCCTCAAATGGGAAATTCTCTTCCTCCTTTGGCGGGATAAGGGAAAAATGCGGAATACCAGTTCAGCCAGAATCCCACATCAAAGCAGGTCCTGGGTAAGGGGAAGCTAGAAAAAGAAGAGAGAATAAGGAATAGAAGGATGGAGTTTTAGGTGTTCAACTGTTCGGAGTTTGATTATGCGAGCCTGGCAACTGGTCTACGCTCACCGTGCTCGATTGGTTAAGCCTGGGCGTGGACTCAGAGGAAAGTAAGCCCAACTGGTGAGAGAGACAGCAGGCAGGACAGAAGCTTGGGGCCGACATTTTAAAGTGTGAGATGGAGTGGGATGGGAAGAGGCCCGTGTGGAGCAGCCCCCCCCCCCCCCCCCCCCCCCCCCCCCCCCCCCAGTATGGACCAACCAACTAACACAAAAATCAAAATGCTGACAGATGCCGAAAATCTGAAATGGGAACCGAAGAAAACCCGAAATTCTCAGCAGGTCTGACACATCTGTGGCGGGAGAGACAGAATTAACGTTTCAGATCACGATGATTTTGCCTTGGTTCGCTCCAGAACTTCCACAGATGCCACCTCTCCTGCTGATGATGTCCAGCAGCTCCTGTTTTGATACCAGCATTGGCCAGTGGGGCCAAATGGCCCGCTTCGGCAGCAGAGGTCTTCTTTAATCGGTTGAAATAAGAGGTCGAGTGCCAATCTCTCATCGCAAAAAAAACTCTGGCCAAAATAAGAGGCTCTTATTTCGTGCAGTGAGTTTGGGCGCCATTTGTAACCAGCAACAATAAACTTACACATTATGCTGGCGCTGTTCCGCAGCAGATCATAAAATAGTCCAGTCCTCCAGTTTTAAAAGCAAACATTTTTAATCCAGTTTTCATTGTGCCAACGCTCCTCCGTCTCTCCCACCAGGTCATCTGTCACTTGTTCTCCAGTTTTGCTTCACAGAACCTTCTGCCCCACTAACACACTCTGACAACTTACCTATATGCCACTATTAACACCGTCTTTAACTCCACCGTTAACACTCCCTTTATTTTCTGTTCCGTGACATCTTTGTCAAATCTCTCCTGAGCTCCCACTTATCCCTGATCTAATTTGCTCCACTCCCTCTTGAACAGTGTAAAATCCCTCCGCTTCACCCTCTCTTTGGCTCTGAAGAAGAGTCAGCTGGACTTAAAATCTTAACTCTGTTCCTCTCTCCACAGATGCTGCCTGACTTGCTGAGTTTCCCCTGCACTTTCTGCTTTTATTTCAGACTTTTAGCATCTGCAGCATTTTGCTTTCACCCCTTCGATGATATCATCCAATCGTATGCTCCCCCCCCACAGCACTCAAGGGGCTGGTCCATTCCTTATGCATTTTGGAAGGTCTAATGCAGGTAGGGAATATACAGTGAATGGTAGAACCCTCAAGAGTATTGAAAGTCAGAGAGATCTAGGTGTACAGGTCCACAGGTCACTGAAAGGGGCAACACAGGTGGAGAAGGTAGTCAAGAAGGCATACGGCATGCTTGCCTTCATTGGCCGGGGCATTGAGTATAAGAATTGGCAAGTCATGTTGCAGCTGTATAGAACCTTAGTTAGGCCACACTTGGAGTATAATGTTTAATTCTGGTCGCCACACTACCAGAAGGATGTGGAGGCTTTAGAGAGGGTGCAGAAGAGATTTACCAGAATGTTGCCTGGTATGGAGGGCATTAGCTATGAGGAGAGGTTGAATAAACTCGGTTTGTTCTCACTGGAACGACGGAGGTTGAGGGGCGACCTGATAGAGGTCTACAAAATTATGAGGGGCATAGACAGAGTGGATAGTCAGAGGCTCTCCCCAGGGTAGAGGGGCCAATTACTAGGGGGCATAGGTTTAAGGTGAGAGGGGCAAGGTTTAGAGTAGATGTACGAGGCAAGTTTTTTTTACACAGAGGGTAGTGGGTGCCTGGAACTCGCTACCGGAGGAGGTGGTGGAAGCAGGGACGATAGTGACATTTAAGGGGCATCTTGACAAATACATGAATAGGATGGGAATAGAGGGATACGGACCCAGGAAGTGTAGAAGATTGTAGTTTAGTCGGGCAGCATGGTCGGCACGGGCTTGGAGGGCCGAAGGGCCTGTTCCTGTGCTGTACATTTCTTTGTTCTCGCTGAAAAGGCTGCCGGTTCAATTTTTTGCTCCCATCCAGGACAAATGCAAAAATGCCAAATTTCAAACACTCACAACGATTTCTACTGCCGGGGAAAGAGAAAAAAAAGAGTGCTGATTGGTCAGCAAGTCGAGTTTGATTGGGCGAGGCATGGCCATGGCAAAAGCACGTTGTGGATGGGACATAGTCAGAGAGAAACAGATCTCACCAATAAAAAGGGACGGAGCAACAGAATTTGGGTTGTGCGATTCAAGGTTTAAGAGTTTTTGAGCACCAGATTTTTATCAGAGGGTCCTCCAGTTTAAAAAAAAATGTACACTCCTCAGCGACGGTTGCGTGGGAGAGTTTATCTCCCACACCTGCGAATGGCTTACTTATTGTCCTTTCATTTGACTTCTTCAGAATTGCCTCCAGCATCACACAAGGACTATGGTTCAGGGTTTTACTGCGGCTTCCGGCTGACAGTAACATTCCCCAGCTGCAGGGGTGTTGTGTGAACGAATCGGATCATAAAAAGGGCTGCACTTTAATGGGACTGTAAAACCCCCTCCCCCACCGCCATCAGAGCTTTCAATCTTTCCCGTTTCTGGTTGAGAGAGCTGGTAAACACAATTTGTTAAAGTGTCGGCTGTGGAGACAGAGAAAGAACGAGAGCGTGACTTCTCTTGGGGTGGGGTTTTGTTTGGCTGTCACAGATTTTGACCCTTCGCCCACCACAGCAAACTAACCCCCAGCGGGCGTATGAGACGAGGCGCCTGTGCACAAGGCGTTAGTTGACGAGCACGAGAAGGCCTCAGAACACTCTCGGGGCAGACAAACAGGGAGGAAGCTAAAACCGTCCATGCCCACCCATCGCACGCAACACTCCGCGGCACATACTATCCATTTTTGAACGAGTTATTCGGGAGGCACACCTGAGGGAAATAAACCTGCCTAGTTACACAATCTTCCCCCTCCAACAACTTCATATAGCCCCCACAATTCTTTTCTTTATTCTCGGACGGGATGTGGGCATCGCTGGGCCACGCATTTGGCGCCCATCCCTAATTGCCGTCGAACCGAGTGGCTCGCTCGGCGATTTCGGGGGGCGGTTAAGAATCAATCACGTTGCTGTGGGTCTGGAGTCACACGTAGGCCAGGTTGGGGAGGGACGACAGTTTTCCTCCCCCGATGAACCAGATGGGTTTCGTTTTAAACAACAATCGCTGGAAGTTTCAGGGTCATCGTTATGGGCAGCGCGGTAGCACAGTGGTTAACACAGTTGCTTCGCAGCTCCAGGGTCCCAGGTTCGATTCCCGGCCTTGGGTCACTGTCTGTGCGGAGTCTGCATGTTCTCCCCGTGTCTGCGTGAATTTCCTCCGGGTGCTCCGGTTTCCTCCCACAGTCCAAAGATGGACGGGTCAGATGGACTGGCCACATTAAATTGCCCTTAGTTTAGGTGGGGTTACTGGTTAACGGGGGATAGGGTGGAGGTGTGGGCTCAAGTGGGATGCTCGTCCCAAGAGCCGTGCAGACTAGATGGGCCGAATAGCCTCCTTCTACACTGTAAATTCTATATGGTTACAGAGACTGGTTTTCGATTCCAGAATTTTATTCCGTGTATTTAAATTCCAGCTGCCTTGGTAGGCTTTGAACCCTTGTCCCCCTGACCACCAGCCTGGGCCTCTGGATTACCGATCCGCAGACAGGGCCGCCATTTCCCCTTATATGGCCGGCCCTTATATCGTGGTGAAATGTCTGAAGAGGCTTCACAGGCGTGATTGTTGAACAGGCTGGGTAAGGAAATACAAGGGCCCAAAGCCGAGTCCCAGAGATGTTCGGCAAAAGGCAAGGTAGAGGCAAAGTCCCAAATGACCACAGCTACTTTCCCCTCTTGAAGAGGGAGAGCTGACTGGGGGCAATTTAACCTGAGGATCACCACACCTCAGGCAAGGGGCAAGGTTGAGAAGGCGGAGCCTTCGAGGATGACCCAAGCGGGAATTGAACCCACGTCGCTGGCCTCGCTCTGCATCACAGACCAGCTGCCCAGCCAACTGAGCTAAACTTTTGGTGCTGATGCAGGTCAACCAGATGCTCTCAAAATATCAGCACTATTTATGTCGCCGCAATTACCGGCAAAACCAATCAACAAAAACAAACAACATAAAACAAAGCAGGAGGAATGGATTTCCCCTGGCCGCTGGTTGGCTTGAGGCCAGTGACCAAAGGAGTCAACATGTACGGTTTATCGAGATTCTAGGGGCTAATAGATCCCGTGGCACAGTTCCACCATCGGGATTTGAGGGAGAGTAAGGCCCTTTTTGAGAGGGAGGAACTGCAACTGTTTCAAGTTGGCACGGCGGCACGGTGGTTATTGCCGCTGGCTCACAGCGCCAGGGACCCGGGTTCGATTCCGGCCTCGGGTGACTGTGTGAAGTTTGCACTTTCTCCCCGTGTCTGCGTGGGTGCTTCCTCCGGGTGCTCCGGTTTCCTCCCACAGTCCAAAAGATGTGCTGGATAGGTGGATTGGCTGTGCTAAAATTGCCCCTTGGTGTCTAAAGGTTAGGTGGGGTGACTGGGGATAGGGTGGGAAGGGGGTGTGGGCCTGGGTAGAGTGCTCTTTTGGAGGTCGGTGCAAACTCGATGGGCCTCTTTCTGCACTGTAGGGAAATGTTAGGGAAATCTAAGAGCTTATTTTCAAGCCACTGTCATTTTTATTTTTCTTTTGAAGGAGAGGAGAATTAGGAAACTATAGCTTGCGAATGTTTTGTTTTTGAACATTCTTTTCAATGCATTCCTTTTCGCAATTTGGTGGGCGGACGTTTTTGGAGGGGTGGGGGGATGGGTCAGAAGGACATGGACGATTGTCGACCAACCCGGCAGCACGGTAGCAGAAGTGGCTAGCACTGTGGCTTCACAGCGCCAGGGTCCCAGGTTCGATTCCCCGCTGGGTCACTGTCTGTGAGGAGTCTGTACGTTCTCCCCGTGTCTGCGTGGGTTTCCTCCGGGTGCTCCGGTTTTCTCCCAGAGTCCAAAGACGTGCAGGTTAGGTGGATTGGCCATGCTAAATTGCCCTTAGTGACCAAAATGGTTCAGAGGGGTTATTGGGTTACGGGGATAGGGTGGAAGTGAGGGCTTAAGTGGGTTGGTGCCGACTCGATGGGCCGAATGGCTCCTTCTGCACTGCATGTTCATTGTTTCTTTTGTTTCTAAAATCCGATTCGTCGCTCGACTGAGGAGATTCACCACCACTCCAGAAACGTCCGTCTGCTCGGTCTTTTCGGAGGAAGGAGCATCGCGATCAAAGCTGTTAGGGGCTGTTTAGCACAGGGCAAAATCGCTGGCTTTGAAAAGCAGACCAAGGCAGGCCAGCAGCATGGTTCAATTCCCAGAACAGCCTCCCCGAACAGGCGCCGGAATGTGGCGACTAGGGGCTTTTCACAGTAACTTCATTTGAAGCCTATTTGTGACAATAAGTGATTTTAATTTCATTTCATTTTCAAAGCATTCTTACGCTGTCCCGTCCAGACACCCACTTCCTTTTCCTTGAACAGGTAACAGGGAAAGGCTGTCACGTACCAGCGTCACCCCTGACCAGAGCTGAACAGACCCCCACCCACCGGGTGATGGACCCAAGCCGGTAATCGAACCTGGGTCCCTGCCGCTGTGAAGCAACAGTGCTAACCAATGTGCTACCCTGCCGCCAAGGTTGGGCTGTTCCGATACTCTTCTCCCCAACTCCGTTAACTTCTGCTCAACCAGAATTGCTGCAGTCTCGAGCTCACCCATCCACGTTGGCAGCAGACAACATCACGTCTGAAGCCTCGTCTTTGTGTTCTAACCCCGACGTTGCCTCAAACCCAATCCCCATCTCCGAAACATACTTCAACCCCCGAGAGATTTGCATTCCTCCAAATTCGGCCTCATATCAACTTTACTTGCCGCAATGTAGGCCTCTTTGCCTCATGTTGTCCAGCTCCTAAAATCTGTTATCCCCTCCCTTAATTCACTACCCCTCTCCCCTCCTTAAAAACCCACTCCTTTAGAACATTACAGCGCAGTACAGGCCCTTCGGCCCTCGATGTTGCGCCGACCTGTGAAACCAATCGAAAGCCCAGCTACACTATTCCTTTATCGTCCATATGTCTATCCAATGACCATTTGAATGCCCTTAGTGTTGGTGAGTCCACTACTGTTGCAGGCAGGGCATTCCACGCCCTTACTACTCTCTGAGTAAAGAACCTACCTCTGACATCTGTCCTATATCTATCTCCCTCAATTTAAAGCTATGTCCCCTCGTGCTAGACATCAACATCCGAGAAAAAGCTCTCACCGTCCACCTTATCTAATCTGGTCATCTTGTATGCCTCAATTAAGTCACCTCTTAACCTTCTTCTCTCTAACGAAAACAGCCTCAAGTCCCTCAGCCTTTCCTCATAAGATCTTCCCTCCATACCAGGCAACATTCTGGTAAATCTCCTCTGCACCCTTTCCAATGCTTCCACATCCT